>NC_041411.2:23511480-23638980 GCF_900747795.2 Erpetoichthys calabaricus
ATTTTACTTGTGTCTGCTGTGTGTTTTTATTTTTCCCAGTCCCTTACTCACAATTATATTCTACATTTGCTGGGGCAGTGCCATGTTAAGCATTAGGAGTGGTGGGTGCTGCAGACATTAGGGCTGTGGTTACCCGAGAGGCCTACAGTATAGAAGATTCCTGCCTGCCTCAGCATTCTACTTTGTCTGGGCCCTTGTCGCTTCCTAAGTAGGCTATTCTAAATCCTTTACAAATTATTTGTAGGTTCGGCTATTTTTTGATTTTCTTGACTATTGCTTGTTAAATGGGTTATGTATAATTTAGATTTCTGCTTAGGCCTTTGGTAAATCTGGGAATTTAATTAATCTTTTAGTTTAAGGATTTTCAGGTCATTTTTGCTTTATTTGTTGGATATTGATTTTATTGTTTAGGTTACAAAGATATAATTCTGCTCTCTAAACTGCAAGTAGTCGGGTAATGTAAAAATGAACACAACAGCAGAAAAGGAAGAAAGAAAAAACAGGGATGCAGCTAAATGGATATGTGCTTAGTCTTCAGACTAAATTCAAAAATATGTATATGACATCACAATGCATAAAGGGCTGCAAGGACTGTTTCACTTGCATACGGAATCAATGATATGTGTTTCAGAAAAATAAAGTTCAAGTATCACATATCATACAGTATTTACATATGTTACAACTTATGATATCTCTGTGTAACATTCAACTGCATGTTTATTGTGTGTTATTTGTCCTAAGACTACACTATGTATTTATCGAGCAGTACCTAATTGCTCTTTGTAGGCAGCAGTCAAGTCCAGTTCTTTTTTGCATTATTTGTAGTCCTGGATCTACAGTCATCTCGTTTTTAGCCGCAACTTCCAAGAGAAAAACTATTTTGGCCTGATATATGAATAGGATAAAAATAAAATGCACTTGCCTTGAAGAATGGGAGATTTAACTGATGTATAATTTAACAGTTTAATTAACTCATTAACTACCCTCCAAGACATCAATGAGCTAAATTTAATTGAAGTAAGAAACATAAACAAAGTTACAAGAAAACAGACAAAGCCAAAATTCAAAATCTAACACCAGAAAACAAATTCCTAAACAAGTCCCAAGAAGACAATAATGAAGCCAAAACACTTTCAAAATCTCGAGCAAAAATAAATAAATAAATAAATGCAATGTGTTCAGAAGAGGGCCAAAAGACAACAGCAGCCAAAGCTAGCTAGTGAAACAACATGGCTGTGGCAACTGATGTGTTTTACGGTCTTCCTGGGTGATTGCCGAGCTGGTGGTTACCCAAAACTTGAAAAATCAGAACAATAAGAAGCACAACAGATCAGGGGCAAATCACAAATAATAAACAAATAGAACTGGATAATAATAATGGAAAAGGAGAACAAGAAAAACAAACTGGAATGAGAGCTACATTCTCAACAGCAAGAATGAGTCATTAAGAGAGTTAATGCTTGTTAAATTATAACGTGTACAACTGATCCACAAGCTTCACCAGTAGGATAAAATCTGAAGATGGGTGAGCAAATAAGGTCAGACACAACACACTTTAGTGACTCATTTCAAGGTACACGAAAAATGGTTACTAGTAGTACAGCGGCGCAGAGTGTTTAATTTTAGTTAGTGTGAAAGAGCTTAAAATTAGCAGTGAGTCGTTGAAGAGACTGGAGAATACAGAATTTATAGAGTGTTTTGGTAATTGCTTATGCACATAGTAGGGAAACAGCTCACATATCAAGAAATATGAAAATTCCCTCTTGGATTAAAGGCAGATCCTAAATCTAACAAAACTAACTCAGGAACATCCTGAATATATTAGATGTTTGGATCACATATCATTTACTTAGCATGAAATACAGTATGTCAGGATTATTAGTGCCACTTCATCAGATAAATGCCACAAATCTTTCCCATATGATTAAACACTTCCATCAGGAGCTAAATTTGGACTCTTATCATTCTAATATTTATAAAGCTAAGCATGCTATTACAATGAGAGATGTTACCTTAATTAATAATGAATGATAATTTTATAGGAAACAATTGCATCTGTCCCCATTGAAGAATTGTTTTTTCCAGGAAACGACATGAGTCTCAGCAAGGTTATACAATTTTGACATCCTCCCATCACACTTAGTCTCTCTTTTGGAAATAAATAAATAAAAGTCCAGGATCTTTCATTTGATTAAATAGCAAAGAAAAAAATAACCAAATTCTTGGGCACTTAATTGTATATGAAAGCTTCTATCTTCAAATAATTCATTCTTTTCCATTGTAGCATTCATAGAAAACATAATTAACTATGAAAAAAAGAAGAATGTCACTGTTATACAAAAGTGTATATGTTCTATTTGGCAGACAAAACCTTAGAAATTTAATTGCACTTTTTCAAAAGCTTATAAATCACAGGGACTGTAAACTAATGAAACAAAGTTAAAGTGAAGACACAAGAAAAGCAGTGCAGTACCACCACTTCCCTAAACTAGAGGAGAGCAATGATGGCCGCCTGGTCTAACGGGGAATTCCTTTGTCTCAATAAGTAAAGCTGCTCATTTCACGTTCCTCAGGATGTGTATTCAACTCTTACTGCATATTCTGTGTGAGCAACTACATTTGTCCTAGTCATTCCTCCAGCTTTGCAGCCAACACTAAATCTTTTGTAGTCAGAAAAATATACATATATTTATTTTAAAAGCTTAATTTTAAACATAATATTAAAGTTGTAATTTAAAGAAAAAATACAATGATTTTAAAATGGCTTTCCCAATAAAGGTACCCAAGAACAAAAGCATCAATGGCCACATTTCCAGTTTTTGAGTCACACTGGATAAAATCAACTGCTAAAAAAACAGCACGTGGTGTAAAGATCTTACTCTTAATGGCCTTTTCTTATTAAAGGCTTACAGAAATTAGAACATTACAACAATCTTGGTTAGAACAGGTCATTTGGACCAACAAAGCTCACCAGTCCTATCCAATTAATTCCTCCAAAATAACATCAAGTTGAACTTTGAAGGACCCTAAAGTCCTATTGTCCAACACATTATTTGGTCACTTATTCCAAGTGTCTATGGTTCTCTGTGTAAAGAAAAACTTCCTAATCTTTCAGCGAAATGTACACTTAATAAGTTTGCAACTGTGTCCCCTTGTTCTTGATGACCTCATTTTATAATAACAGCCTCATTCCACTGGACTAATTCCCTTCATAATTTTAAACACTTCAATCCTGTCTCCTTCTTCATCTTCTTTTGCTTAAACTGTAATGGCTCTACTCTTTTAATCTTTCCTCACATCTCATCCCCAGTAGCCCTGGAATCAGCTTAGTCGCTCTGCTCTGGCCTTTTTGTAGCCTGGAGACCAAATACATTATACAAAATACTCAAATCTTTGTTCCCAAATAATTTATAAGCAACCAATTTTAGATTCACTGAAGTGAATTGTGATGGTATTCATGTGCAAATACTGATGAACCCAAAAGGCTGAGAATACTGTATGTGTTGACATGTTTTATTAAATCACCATAAAGCAAACATTCCTGAAATGCCAAGTAAGCTCATGATTTGCACATCTGTACACCAATCTCTAGTCAACAAAAATAGAACCTCAAAAAAGGTAGACATTATAAAAAATCCAGCTTTCTTGTGGGTTGTGGGTATTTTTTAAACTTAGCGAGATATTTTATGTTCTCACATTTTGTACTCCAAATAGAGAGACAGACTGACAGACAGAACAATGAAAAAAATATCATGATGGCCGAAAAGGAATAGTTTTATTGTCTTTTCAACACATTAGTTTGTGATTTTATCTTAATTTTCCATCTGCTTTTTGCCCTATTGTTTAAATGTTTTATAAAACTAACTAGTCATTTAGCCGTTACAATAACGGGCGCTAGAACAGTAGTGCATAAACATTAGTAGGAACAGTCTATATTAAATGGCAAGGGACTTTGACCTCATTCTTTTTGTTGGTCGTATTTTTCTTTCTTTCAGCCTTTCTTTTGTTGATGTTTACTTGCTGAGCTGACCGTTCTTCGTGGGCTGCCGCCGTGTATTGTGTGTCTTTAATTTTCTGTGACAGTAATACTGTCTTGTACAGCTCTATTCAATAAGGGCGCGTAGATAATTTAGTTCAAATGGCTCTGGAATATGTGAAGAGCAACAGGTGCAGATCTTTATTTACGCGCACCTTTATTCGCTGCGCCCAATTGAGGTCATCCTTTTGAGGTTCGCCTTTTTGTGCACGCCCTTATTGAAGGATACCGTCTTGTACGTCCGCTGGCTTGTATCTCCTCTGACAGTAATACTGGCTTGTATGTGGCTGTAATATGCGTCACTGTATTGTGTACCTTTAATTTCCTCTCGCAGTAATACTGGTTTGTATTTCCGTAAAACGCCTCTAACTTTCTCTGACAGTAATATCGCACACTCACCGTGCCCCGCGCATGCGCACTTCACCAGAAGACACCCACACACGGACACCTGGACGCACATAGGGATTTTATATATATAGATTATTGCATTCTAGATCACAAGTATGTTTCAGGCACAAGGCAGTAAGTAACCTTTACCGGAAATGACTCCAGTCTGTCAAAGTACTCAGAGCCTGTGGTGATACAGGATGCTGCACTGGGTGCATGGAGGCTGAGCCAGCACGTGGCAAATCCTTGACAGATTGTCTAGTCAGAAAGGAGAATACAGGTAGTACACATAAAAAATGTAATACAGTAACAAGAGGTTACAAATCAGCCACTTTGTTCAACACGACCACAGGGACCTCAGCTCTGCCTGACATTTGGCCAAGGCTGAAATCTGCCCTGGAACAGGTGCCAGTCCATCACCACCCAGACACACACACACGATCATCAGTTAACTTAAAATTAATTTGGAACATTTCTCTTCATGATTATGATGCCACTACTTTTTTTTTAAGAGTAGAACGCCACAACAAAACTAGTGCCTAAAAACAAACCCTCAATATCTGTAGCCTTCGCCCACTTTACAAGGATAATTAGTCCCTAAAGCCCCCCTGAAGAAATTCTGGGCCCCCTGTGACTTGATATGACTTAATTTGATTTTGAATTGGATTAAACAGAAAATGCCTTATTACTTAATTAATTAATAAGTGAGAGAATAATTGAAAACTGAAATGGCCTGCAATATAAATGAAATTTGCCTTCACAACATCACCATTTCATATTTACTGCTGCCTTGAGACAACTTTAGGTACTGCTAAGATGTGGAAGGGTCCGCAGGTGACCCTGTTCTCACATTTAAGACTCTTTATTACATAGACCTGAACAGAATGTCCCAAATCCCCTCTAGAGCCCTCATATTTACACTTAATAGCCAGTTATAAAACGGAATGAGAGAAGCTTACACTTTTATACACATCTTGTATTATAGCTTAGCAATCTCTGACTGAAGGTTTCGAAACATGTCTAAAACAGAAGCAAAGCAGTGACAGTGATAATGTAATAGCAATACAACCTGGATAGATAGCAGCTCATCTTACTAGGAGTATAGCCATCCAATATGCCTGAAATGCCATGTGGCTCTCCATCTTAGTAAGCTAATTAGTCTCTGATCTGGCATGATCGCTGGATGGCCTGATGGAATAAAACAGAAACCCCTTTAGCCTGTGTTTATGGCAGTTCTCTGCTTCTTTTAAGTACTTTGTAGTATAGGACTGTTTTGCTCGAGTCAGACATCATGCTCTTTGACCAAACCAGTTTAGGCATGGCTTGGCCTTTCACTGTAACCCTTAGGCTGGCTCAAATTTGTTTCCTTTTGTCCTTCCAAGTAGTTTACAATTTTCATGTAGAGGTCCCTAGCTTTTAGTTTTTAGTATACCATTCTGATCTGGTATTCTCTGAGTATATCACAAGATCTTATCTATCTGACCTGGTATGTGGCAAGTACAAGAACCTTTACAGGAAAGGTTTCTAAAAGTTTATTTTCAAAGCACACACTTTTATCACAATATTATATGTACTTAAGAAACAAATCACACCATGTCACTTCATATCAGGTAGACCCAAGAAATGACTTGTTTAAAAACTCCTAAACCAGTGATATAAAAGTGGGTGAGAATAAGCAAGTTTAGAATTGGAACAAAGATTCTGGTTTTAAAAGTAAAATGAATGAATTGAATGTATTTTTTTTTACTTTCTTTGTCACAAATGCCAAAGGCAAACCAGTGACAAAAATCTTAAGATAGGAGTTTATGTGCTATTAGGAAGCAGACACAATTTTGCTGCAGGGTGAAAACATTATTCACAATCACAGGCTGACAACTTTAAGAAGGATGACACTTCATTCACATGCAGGCACCTCATTCTCCACTGGAGTCCTCAACTGCTCCTTCAATTCACTTTTGGCATGTATGTCACAGAAATTCAGCAAAACTCTGATAGACCTTCATTTGTTTCTGAGAGGCTTATGGAATGTCACTAGTATGTTTTAAGGGGCAAATGAGTAGAATACAGATTAAAATAGGCAAAAAAAAGTCATTAAATAGGAAGGTCAAGATGCTACCAAGTGAACATCCCAGACTGGAAGATTTTAACGTTTCCATTTTTCTTTCTAGAGTTTTATGGTGACAACTCGAGACACTCCAGCAAATCATAATACAGAGCTCTCAGAGTATGTGAAAGACCTGTTGTTACTGGACATTTGATCGTTACGATTAGCACTCTGTGGAAACCTCTCCCATGTATCTCTCTCAATTATGTAACTTATTTTCGTAACTCTTTCTATATTAAAGACCAAATGACAAATTCCATTCTCAATGTTACTCTTTAGGAATTGTCAAACACTGACGGATTTGAAGCCCAGACCTCTGAACTTTATTACAAAATTAAACAGATTTATAACGGGTCGTTCTCCAAATGAACAGGATTCATAATCCTGCAACAGGGGAAGGGGAGGCAGCCTGCTTGTGAGGCTAAGACAACATGCAAACAGACTGCTGCTGCCAACTCTGCTACTGGCAATCACTGGATAGCAAGTGTGATGAATCATAATGGTGGCTCAGTCTGCAATGGGACTTGACAGACTGCAATGTAGAGTTTCACAGAAAAGCAGCTGAAAACCAGCATTCAAAACACCACATTTCAGTCTTAAATAGATGGCATTACATGCTAGGCTGAGCTTAGGCACATGCAGCTAGAAACAATGTGGTGTCGTAGCAACGGCTGCACTCAACAGAGATGATGGTGATGGAATCAGTGAGCAAAACCCAATCTCAAAAAGGTAAGAAAATGAATCGCTTTGTAACAAATTCATAGCAATCAAGGAAACCAAGCAAGTACAACATTATTCACATCCAGATGCTGAACTACTCTGGTTAATCATAAACTCTAAATCGGCCTTTTATAAAAGAATGGCAGAGAGTTTGGGACTGTGCCCACAGTCAGACTGCCAACCTCCTGGGATACGCTATACTACTTTGAGAATGGATGATCAGATGAATGAATGGATTTTGCAGCACAGTATTGAATCTGTTGGAATTTCTTCTTAATATCCATTTCTGGATTGATGTTTTCTTCCTGGCTTAGTATTTGTCAATCTGATCTACTTCGGTAATGTGTGCTTGGTCTTTGCCAAAGTCCAGGTGGAAGTGTAGTTTGGAGGTCTCAGCCCATAGCCAAGATCAGCACTGGTTTTCCTTCCAGCCCAATTCCAGAACCTCATATCCATGTTATGGATACATCAAAAAAAAAGAGGCTTTTGAGGCAGGCAGAGGGCAGTTTGAAAGGGCATAAACTAATCTGCATGTGTTTCCACGAGCTGCTTATTTAGATTTCTTACTTGTTAACATATTTTAATATTATTATTATTATGATGAAAATGACTATGATTTTTTATTCACTGGTACATTTAGTGTCTAACTTCTGCATTTGGCAAGTCTTTGCTTTGTTAACCAACCCTGCACGTCTTTTGAAACATTATAAAGAAAGTGTAGTAGCTGGAGGAAAACCAATGCAGACACAGGAAAAAAGTGCCTAACATCAGAAGAACAACGACCAGGAATCAATCAGATGACAGTGCTACTTCTGCACCACTATGTTAGCCCAGCCACAAATGTACCGTGTAACGATCGCCTGGGACCTTTGCCTAGCCAGCACACCTGGAGACTGGAAGGACCAGGAGAGGAGCAGTATCTCCCCTGGAACATGAGAGGGCAGCTGCCCTGGTGGGTGTCGGGGCCACGGGAACATAGCTTGGAAGCTCATCCCTGTGGGGGGCACGTAGCCCCCACCAGGGTTGCATCTGGACACTTGTTAAGCCCAGGAAGACCATCAACGAGCACCTGGAGCATATCTGGGAACAACATAAACGTGTCAGCCTCACTCCATTCAGGAGGCAGAGGACAGAGATTGCAGGAGAGGAGTGGAGGCGGCAGGAGAAGAGAAGAAAAAGGTAGAAAAGAAAGTGATGAGAAAGAAAAGGACTTAACATTATTGTGGTGATTTGTATACTATGTGCAGAAAAGGAAGAAGAAAAGGCAAAATAAAAGTGTGTGTGTTTGGACATTGTGAGTTTGTGTCTCTGTCTGTGGTACAGGCTGGCATTCTTCCACAACTGTAACAGAATTATTGCACCAAAAAAAATAATCAAAATAAAAAGAGACTACAAAAAAAGTTTCATTCTGAACTGCTCCTCATAGGACTTTTAGCTACTGCAGCGATGTCATCCTTGGGGCCTGAAAGGCTCCACTTTGTTTCGTTAGACTTTTGAGCAAGTATTAGAAAAATGACTACAGAATGGAAAACTAAGACCACCCTCAACTGCCACACATTTACTCAGGAGGCCAACTGAGCCTTAAAAGAGAAAAAAGAAATGTTCAGCAATCAGAAATACAAATTTGGGCATGTGCATTGTGGTATTGCAGCTGATCAGCTGTGCATGGCTGGTGGGGCTCAACGTCTTTTCAGGGCTTCACAACTCTTAACAACTCATTTTCCAGCTCAGAAAGGAAATGAAACATTTTCCACGGTGGCTAAATAATCATTTGTCTAACCACAGGCGACTGGTGCCCAGCTGGGACTGTGTGAAAGTTGTGCAGTCCTAGCTGAGGCTCTGCTGAACACTGCTGGTGCTTCCCTGTTTCTAATCAAATCAGAATGGAGGGTAGAGAACTAAAAAAATAATGCAACAAATGGAAGATGACATAAAGAAATGCAGAGAGTCTCCTTTGTCATATAGGATCACATTTGAAATAAAAATGCACAATAACATTTACAATCCAATAAACTGTTAACAGTTTAGCAATAATATTATTGATGAAATTCTCAATTTGCTGAATGGGAGCAGGAGCAGTCCTTTGGATGGTACATAAAGTGCCACCAATGGACTTGAACTTGCTGCACGTGTCTTCAGAACAATGTGATTCACTTACTGGGGCACAGGCTGAACAAAACAATTACATGCAGACAGTAACCAGGATGGGAATTGTAACCAAGTCTCAAACTGTGGGGTGCCAGAGCTTTCCATCATGCTACTGCTATTTGAAATTGCTGTATTTGAAGGCTGAAGTGTCACCAGGCCACGACAGGGCAAACTTACTCATGTTAGGGGTCTTTATTGTAAGGAAGTGGGAGGAAATGCACTTACACATGAGGAGAACAAGTGAGCTACACAGAAAACACAGCTCCTGTGAGGTACCAGGTTAACGATTTCATTACCTTGCTGGTCCTCCTGTTGATGTAGTGTCACTAGGGTGTCAATCCATTAATACCTAGCATAAGCACACTCACCCATATTTGCCTATTTTATAGATACGAGTCCAGCTGCATAACTTCAGGATGTGGGGGACACAGGAATACATAAGTTGGAATGTGTGGCCTGACAAGGAACTGGAGTCGCGTCTTGGGTATTGGACCAGTGACTCTGTGGTTTACAGTTCACTTCATGTAGATTAAGCTCTGCCTCCCCAAAGCACTGAACAGGAGTCAGGGGTTTGAAAATCGATAGATGATTTTGTTAAGCCATATCACTTCAGCAGGTAATGGCAGCAAACATCTCCAAAGACTCACCCATTGACATTCTAGGTGGAATTTCCTCATTCTCCTTGAGTGCACTTGGATTTCTCCAGTTTCTTCCCACATCCTGTAGGCTGCATTACGTGGCCCTCTCATCTGGCTTAGCGTGGGTATGCATTCTGCGCTGGAGTATTGACTTATTCAGGTTGGTTAATGCCTTGTTCACCACACTCCCAGGGCAGACTTCGGCTTCCCATAAACCCTACCTATTCTACAATAAAACACTAAGGTCTGTGTGTCCAGCCCCTTGGAACAATCTGTTTGGCCAGTTGGTCTTTGGGGAAGCAGCTGAAAGAGGATCTGAAAGTGTGAGACACATGAGGAGAAATGGTGTAGGAGGCACGCTGAGAGAATTGCCTTCAAGGATGGGAAGTATAAAACCAGACAGGAGGCGAGAAAGCCTCCTTGAAAATAATGACAGCATCTGAGAAGCAAGCATTACAGGAATGCACTCGAGAAAGGAAGCACCGGTGAAGAGAGGCTCAGACACATATGAGATACTGAAGAAAGGCACATGATGGGCAAGACATAGAATAATTTAAAAATATTTGCTATTACCCGTCTTTGACAGGTAGCATGGCTAGTAACTGGGAATTAATGGATAGCTGGATGGATGTTATCTTACTCCCAAACATCCCGAGCAGGAAAACAAAATCAGGCAGACACCAAAACTTAAACAACAAAATAATAATAATACTTTATATTTATATAGCGCTTTCTCACTACTCAAAGTGCTGTCCACACAGGGAGGGCCCAGGGTGTGATCCCATGATCTCTTTACAGCAAAGCATCAGCTCTACCACAGCACCAACTTTTTTTCATCAAAAACACGTCTGTTCTTTATTATTGCAAGTAGCTCTGAACCTCTCAGTACACACTGCAAAGTCGAGACCAACCCCCTTAAAGTGAAGAAAACAGGACAGCACCTTTACACACAATAGTACACTTAGGTCACATTTGGTGCTGCTCCCCGGTAGCCTTACATCTCTGGTTCATTTTAAAAGACTCTCTTGATCAGCTTTCCCAAACATGCATCAAGCAAGAACCCTGCACTCTGGGCTGGCAGGCTAAAACAGTCAAGTAGCCCAGACCCTCTTAAGGTACAAGAAAAGAGAAAGAAGGAAAAAAAAATCATCAATTGGCCTGACTGGAGCGTCTGCTCACAGCATGTTATTAATATTCACCACAAGTGCTGTAAATTCTCAGGGAGACGTCCACAAGCTGGCCTGGGCCCTTATTTGCACAATGAGTTCCATTAACCGCATGCGGACCTTGCAGCTCCTATTATCCAATAAGCATGTGGGCCTTTTTCATTCAGGGAAAATGTGTCTGGCATTGCTGAGGCAGAAATCTGTTATTTTTATTATTTTTTTTTTCACTTTACGCATTATGAAAGCTTCCTGAGAGAAAAGAAGATTATATTTTAAGATTACAGCATTCCCATTATTAGTCTACCTGCCAGGCTGGATATGGAAGATTAGCTGCCTGGTGTTTGAAAAGGTCACTGCAATCTCAAAGCTAGCCCCACACTTTAGATACATTTTTCTGGAATTCAATATCTAAAGGTCATCATATTGAATGCCCAGCAGCATAGAAAATTATCGTCTGTTCATCGACGGGGTCTGCGTTGGTCACGATTAACTTTTAGGTAATTTTTCCTGATAATTTAGAGTACATGATGTGCATGTTATAAGATATTACCAATACTGCTTTTAAGTGACATAAAATAGCACTGGGGCTCATGGCTGCAGGGATCCGGGTTCAAGCTAGGCAGGCCACTGTATGTAAGAATTGGGGGTGCACCTTTTATTCTACATCCCAACCATGCGAGTGTGAGGATACCTGGCACCTCTAATCTGAACTGGTATGGCACTGCACTCTGTGCACTTCAGCACTATCAGGTATCCAGTACGACTGGTTATTACTTAATACCTCAAGCACATTTGTTTAACTGGTTTAATTTAACTCAATATGTGGGCTTCTCAACTTATAACCAAGGTCACATTTTAGACTTAGTTTGTTGCTCTGGCATCATACCCCACAATCTTATTTCTACTGAATTAACCATCATGGATCACAAAATGATTACTTTTGATGTTAGCTTACCTCTCAGTAAATTAAAGGTTCAGTGTGTGATTTTATTTGGTAATATCAAGCATGTAAACCCAGAGAGCCTTATTAGATTATTTCAATTACAGCCTGCTTCTCTTTCTAGTACCACCCCATCAGAAATAGTAGACCATTACAACGCTGCTCGGTCTTCTTCTGCCTTTGATACACTGGCTCCCTTAACAACACGGACTGTTTCATTTATTCACAGTGCTCCCTGATTCACACTTGAACTCTGTCAGCACAAGGCATTGAGCTACGAAGACGGGTCTTGCTGTACATAAGGAAATGTATTCAAATCAAATGTTAAAATACAAAAATGTTATCTCTGTTGCCAAAACCATATACTATTCTAACATTATTAATACAGGAGGGAAAAACACTAGAGCTCTTTTTGCCACAATGAATAGGCAAATTATGCCACCAGAAAATGTTGTTCACCATCACCTCACTGTTAAGCACTGCTGTACTTTTTTTGGATTTCTTCAACTCAAAAATTGAAAAAAAAAACCCACCTGCAACTTGCTTCTTCTATCTCTGTAGAAAATGACGTACTTTCCACTATCACCCATATTCCCTCACCAATCACCTTCTTCTCAGAGTTCAGTTTACCAGCTGAAAATGATATCTCAGAGCTTACAACAAAATCTAATTCTTCCACTTGCCAATTGGATCCAATACCTACAAGCTTGGTTAAGTCCTGTTTATCACATATCTCCCCCATGATAACTATTATAATTAGTTCTTCCCTTGTTAGTGGAATGGTCCCCACACATTAAAAATGGCCTCAATTACTCCAATTCTGAAAAAAACTTGCCTTAGACCCTAATATCCTTAATAATTATATTTCATATGTTCCATTCATATAAAAAATTCTCGAAAAGATAGTTGCCTCCCAAATTCAGTCTCATCTTTATATAAAAAAAAAACTGAAAATTTTCAATCTGGCTGTCATCCTGAACACAGCACAGAAACCAGCCTGGTCAAAATCACAAATGATCTTCTCCAGGCAGCTGACATGGGACTCTTGTGTGTCTTGATCTCAGATCCGCATTTGACACCGCATCCCATCAGATACTTCTGAAACGTCTAGCTAGTTTTGGAGTCTGTGGCCTTGTCCATCAATGGTTTCCTTCCTACCTCACTGACAGGAGGCAGTTTGTTCAAGCAAAGGATTTTAGGTGAGAGAATGCAGTTGTTATTCAGGGAGTTCCACAGGACTCTGTTTTAGGGCTGCTTCTCTTTCTCATCTACATCTTCCCAATAGCTAACATCTTTCGACACCACAGTATTAAATTTCATTGTTACGCTGATGACACACAGCTTTATCTATCCACTAAATACACTTCTGTTTTCCCTCCAAATACTTTTATGGCATGTCTCCAAGACATAAAGTCATGGATGACTCATAATTTTCTCCAATTAAATAGCAATAAAACTGAGCTGCTCCTCATTGGTCCTAAATCTATACTCGCTGTGTTTACCCGTTCTTCCGTTTTAATTAACAATATTAACACAAACATCTCTTCCCAGGTTAAGAGCCTGGCCGTTATTCTAGATAGTACCCTCTCTATTTCTTCCTATATAAGTAATGTTTCTCGGTCTGCCTTCTTCCATCTCTTAAACATTTCTAGACTTCATCTTGTTCTTACACAACACAGTACTAAAGTATTAGTTAATGCCTTAGTCACTTCACGTATAGATTACTGTACTGCTATTCTATCTGGCATCGCTAAAAAACGTATCCATCGCTTACAACTTGTTCAAAATTCTGCTGCTAGGATAAAAACCTGTTCTAAATCCACTAAACATATTACACCTATTCTCTCCCAACTTCACCGGCTCCCTGTTTACTTCTGAATACAATACAAAATACTGCTCTTAACATTTAAAGCTCTCCACAGCCTCGCTCCTCCCTACCTCACTGATCTCCTCCAGACTTCCACTCCTCTTGCTCCATCAGATCCTCATCTGCAGCTTGACTTTCTGTGCCACACACCAAACTCTGTTCTATGGGAGCTTGAGCGTTCTCTCATGGTGCTCCTCAACTCTGGAATTCTCTTCCCTCTCATATCCGTCATCTAGACTCAATAACACATTTTAAAACTGTCCTCAAAACTTCTCTCTTCAAACTGGCATACCAATTGTGAATTCTACACTGTTACTGTCTGTTATCGTTGATGTTTTCTGCTACCTCTGTACCTTATTGCCATTTGAGTTTATTGTCCTATTTGTTTTTCATCTTTATTACTGTTGTTTAATTCATTGTAAGGTGACCTTGAGTGCTAAGAATGGTACATATTAAATAAAATGTATTATTACTATGATTATTATTATTAAATTTTAATACAAATTTGTTTTTCCCCCCTTTTCCCATTAGAAAGTAAGCACAGGAAATCTATTCAAATATTCACCAGCCAGACGTAAAACCAATTTCATGAGCAAGAAAATGTTTTAAGACTCTGGCAGAAATTTCATTAGTTGCAAGAGCATAAAAGCACGCATCCTCAGCGCTCCTACCAAGCACTTTCCTTGTTTTCACACATTCACTTCCACTCCACTCAAACTGAAAGTGGTCAGGTTATTTCAATTATTATCAATTTTATTTGCAATCCAATGTGATGACAGAAGGAAGCACCTCTGCACAAAGCATTAACAAAATACACCAGTTGGTGCACAAAAACATACCCTGCAAATCATAGAGTACACGCTGACATGACTAAAGTAAAACACCAATCTCTTGAGCTGACTTGTGAGGACTTACAATCTCCAAAGTCGTCGAAAACCTCTGGGACACAAATGATTTCTGTGCATTGTTCACAGAACCAATCAAATGCCACTGTTTTACCAGTTGATGAATTCCGCATTTTGCAGGTTCTCTCGTAATAGGAATCCCTCATGTATCAACTCTAAACAGCCTCTATGAAAACACAGCTCAAAATCAAAATGTGCTGATCCAGTGAGTGAAGAGTGTGTTTTCTCCAATAAGTACAAAGATAACAGAGCTAAGAAGATGTGCACTGCGACTTCCCACTAGCTTCACCTGACAAAATTTGCTGCTGATAAAACTAGGATAGGCTTATTTAACATGTGTAAGGCTACTAGATTGTCCGCCACCTTATTTAAAAAGTTGTAATGCTGCTTAATCCAATTCAAGATCTGGAGTGCCAAAACCTACCCAGGCAGCATTGGGTGAAAACCAAGAACCGCTCTATATTTAAAAAAAAATTACAAAAACTCAAATATGTTTGCCTTCATAATACTTAATCATATTCAATATTTTTAATACATGAACTAAATTAAAAAAATCCAAATCCAAAATTTTAAAAAAATGTAAATAAAATTGAATAACAGTAATGACAGACAATGAATAACAAAAGAGCTGAAGAATGAGTGAGCAAAACAGCAGCTGCCATTTTTTCTAAACAAAACTTTGCAAATCAAAATATCACAATTAGGCATATTCTCCTTGTGTAGACGTACAGTATATGAATCTTATCATCAGCCGTTTGTACTTCATACATACTCACTCAAGAGCCTGCAGCAATTTCATGTGTGTTTTTTGTATAAGAGAATGGTTTATAGTCAGGTAAGGTTCAAGGAATCTTTCCCCAAAGGGCAAAAGTGAAAACCAAAAGTTGAAGCTAGAAAACTAGTAGTAGTAGTAGTAGTACCATCATGTGTAGAGTGTATGATGAAATTCCGACTTGCACATCTGACTAACATGCAAAATATCACCACTCTCTGCATCATGAAAGATAAACGATTTTATCAAAATTCAGAACTTAATATTTAATTTAATAACCGTAGCCCTGTTTCCACACCACTCTTGTAGAAAATACCCAAAGGAAAACCCCAGCATAGTTAGCAGTGCATATTACACACTAAATATTCTAAATCATATGAAACACTAACCTCATTGCTGTCTGTGCCATGAAACTACACCTAAATAAGCCTTAGTTTGGTTTGTTGCTCTCACACTAGACTATCGCAGGCCTTCCTTCATGGATACAAAGTTTGCATGTCTATCTGAGTATGCCCAGACTTTTATAATGGTAGAGTGATGATGTCATGTGCCGTGCCAGTGACGATTTGTAAAGCCAGACATTGTTAGCAGTAAAAATATGGTGGTGTCCAAAAAAATAATTCACAATATGGCTGTGCTCATTGAAAAACGTTAAACAAAATGGGTGAAGCATATGTAATTAAAAATAATGAAAAAAAGTAATTCCAAAAATAAATTAAATAATAATAAACCAAAGCTTTTAATTAAATGATACAAAACAGAACAGTAAAAAGATTCTCCACAAATGTTAGTAACATGTTACAACAAAGAAGCCTACCACCAGCTGATGATGTTTATTACCTTTATTTTGTAATATGTGTCTACCGCACTATGTTTTTAACACCATGTGCTCTACCGTAATTAAATGTTTGATGTTTCTGCAACAGTGGGACTACTGACAAGCATATTTAATCAAACTGTAGTATTAGTATTACTGTACAAGAAGATGCAGTGAAATTCTTACTTGCATGTCAGACCAACATGCAACATGCCACTACCCTCTACTGCCATGATCAACAAGAATGAACAGAGATGTTCCCAAAAACTGATATATGGAGCAATTTTGAAGGATTTTAAACAAAGCTGGACTGCAGAAGGTATTCAGGTCTTAGGCAAGTTAATTCAACATTAAAACTCATCAGCTGTGTTTCTGCTCTCCGGTCTCTTAACTGCAGAAAGAACACCGTGTAGTTGTCAACAAGGGCAAAACACGATTGCTGAGCACTCACTTACCCTTCAGTATATACCGACGGTAATCTGAACTAAACTAAATAAATTAAATAATACACAATGGTAAGACCTGCTATTTAAGGGATCCAGCATCCTTGTTTCAAATCCACAGTCTAGTTGCTGGCCCATTCTTCTGTTGCCTACCGGGGTTTGCTAATTGCCTTCCCACATCTCTAAAGAGATATGTTAGGTTAATTGGTGACTCAAAACGCATACCCATGTGATGGTCCTGGGTATGGACTGCTATCCCATCCAGGGACAGATCCTGCACCAAACCCTCATGACTCTGAACTTAATTAAACTGGTTATATAACAAATAAAGTAGTAGGGCTCCATGTCTGTCTGCAGCCACTCTCCTCTGGCCCTCTCTTTTACAACGAGGACTTTTCCAACCACTTAGAAATTTTTGGACCTTCTTCTTTGTGTTGTTGTCCTTGATTTGTGCAAAGTGTTTTTGATCTGCCACTGCTTACATCAATCTCAGAGAAGTATAACTGAAGTGAAACTATGCAAAACTGCTATTCAGGGAAATTGTCTTTTTAATTCAGGTAATTATTTCACTGTACTCTGTACACAAGACAAAACTACTACTACTACTTAAAGTAAAAGTTCAAATAATTTGTACTGTGACCATACAGCAGAACAGTGGCTAGAAGGAATGGTGGAGGTTTGTAGTTAGCATGTACCACCATGTAGGTTCTCTTCAGGTAATCTAGTCTTCTCCTGTCTTAGTCAGGAGTAACAAACATAATGAAAATACTGTAAGGCCTCCAAAAAAAACCAAACATAAAACAGACCAGACTTTCTCTAATAAGCACAGAAGACTTCATACTTTCTTGCCCCAGAAATCTACCTGCAGGCTTCAACGTGGCTAACCTCATAAGTATTCTAAAATAAAGAAAAAAAGAGACTGACAAGGAGAAGGGTGACTATAAACCCAATGACACAAAAAGGCAAATAAGGAATTGTTATAAATAAAAGATTTATTTAACAAGATATAAAAATACAGAAAAATAGCTTAAAACATGATTCTAAGTGAACAAGTCTCAAAAAACAATCTGGAAGCAAAGTTCATACAATAAATAAGGGCAGAAAGTAATTAAAAAAAACAGAGAATTCAACAATTATAGCAATACTTTCAAACACACCAAACTCTCACTCACAGAATGAATTCCTACTTCTGAGCCTTCTCAGCTGACATGAATAACCAGAGGGAAGGCTCAAGAGTGGTGACAGTAGGGTCTCCCAGTCTCCTGGGGCTCTACGCACAAAGAACAAGGAAGATAAGAACATTTACAGTTACACATCACAACTGCTAAAAATCATAAACATAGTACAAAAAAACATGAAAAGTAATTCAAAAACAGAAAAAAAAAACACAAACAGGCATTAATATATAACATCTACTATTTTAGGGTAGTTTGCAACCTGGTCCTATAATGGAGTGGAAGCCAACCAGGCGTTATCCCTGACTTGTGCCTGATACTGCCAGGCAGCACCTCTGATCTCCACCTTTTACTGAAAAAGCAAATTGTCTGTCTTTTTTATATTCCCCCAGATGAGGAGCCAGAACTTCCACAGATGAGTTCTTCCCTTTTTTTTATATTTTCTCTTTAATACGATGAATAAAGCCGCTTGAAAACCCAGGTGATGTTTCATGACTATGAAATGCATTTTAATCAGGAATCTCATTCAATTTAATAATAATCAGGTGTTTGTTTTATTGTTCTTAATTAGCGCTTGTTATAATATACTGGAAGAGAAAAATTAGGAAATTTAGAATATATATTGAATAATCTGTAAAATGCTTTCAGCCAATTATTTGCATTTTAATACCCTAATAGGAAAAACACAGCTGATGTAGATGCCCTGCAGAGCTTTGTAGTTAAGCACCCGTTTCACCGAGATGTGCCTACAATTAAAACAAGAGGGAAAATGTACAAATTTGCTAAAGCAGTAAGCAAAATGGGCATTGGCCCCTATGCCAACTCATGGGGACTGTCGCCTAAGTTTATCTTTTCTTGCATTCTGCTACCTAATCACTATTTTGTATTAACTATTTCATTATTGTTAGGCTTTAATACGTTTTCCTTATTGGTTTTATAATTACTGTTTTTCTTTAATCTATTTCAGCATTGTCACCAATGCCATGTTTTTATTTTCCAGACTTGTGCTAAATAACCCAATGGTGCAGGTATCATGACCATGTATAAAATACCTCCAATGACTGACGGATTTTGTTGAGTAGAAAGAAGACTAGCTGAACTTCATTTTCTGTGAGTGACAATGTTGCACTTTTCCAAGAGAAATACCAGATGACACGGTTATTGATCTCCACTACCAACCCATCAGCTGCAGCATGTAATCGACAAATGAAATTACCAGAAGTCACTTGCACATCTCTGGTCACTCATTGGCAGCGTCCAATTGCCTCCAATTGTCAAATTTACAAGTGCAAAATAATTCTAAACAGTATAAAAAATCATGTCAAGAAGAGTTATCAAACTTCCAGGGCTTTCATATTGGTAACCTGTTACATGTTGTCATAAACCTGCTTTTATATATTACTGTTACCTGAAAAAAACATTTTTAATTATGAGGCAGCATAGTGCCGAGTTCAGGTTTCTAGTTCATGGTTGCTTTCCCCATGGCTGGGGGTAAAACACAAATGGGATGACTTGAGGTGCTACATCTGTGTTTGGTACCCATAATGCTCATACCACACTCACACATACAGTGCACATTAATTCAGTTCAATGTTTTTTATGGGGGGGGGGGGGACCTATCCTACCAGTGTTGGGTAAAAAGAAGGAGCAAAACCTGGACTCCAGCAGTGTACACTTGGGTCTATAATACCACTTTAGATATGAGAGGAAAACTAGAGCACGAAGAACAAAGCTGACACTTTATTTTATTATCGTTTTTGCTTGTCGGTCTTTGTAGTCCACTTAGTCTATGCAATCACTATAGTGAGTGCAGTCAGCTTAGTATCTTTCTCACACAGAGAAACTGGCCAGAGACCCAGGTTCAACTGGACAAGCTTCTTCTTAATGACTCAAGAGACCCAGGTTCATGTCCAGCCACTCTGTGTGGTGATGATGGGACACGGAGTGATTTCTTGCTGGTGACAAGAGCTGTGGAAGCTCCACAGAGACAGTAGCCACACTGGTTCCATGATGCAGCACTGCCAAGCATGACACCATTGTGCAACCCTCATAGTACTAACAGAATAAGACTGTTCCATTCGCTGGCGACGACACCCATTATAGAATGGGCACTAGTGACATTAGCATAGGTTAACAGTGGTAGTAGTGACAATGCCATCTGAGTGCAGGGTAGGCATGCACTGATAACTGGCGTACCCATCGCTACTAATGATGCTGATAAACCATGAAGTGGGTGCACCGACTGATGGTAATAGCAGCCATTTGAGTCACCTGGGGTGCATTGATCAGTCCAAGCACCACTAATATTAGCCATTTGCTTATACTGAGAAGTAATGAGGTAAATCACCTTCTGCAACCAGTTTATTTTATAGAGCAAACACCATCAGAAAGGAAAGCAAGAACAAAACTGAACATGTCACAGCTGATTAGGAAATGATACAAACATCACATCAGCCACAGAAAACCAAGGGGAATATTGCGAAAAAGACTGCAAACAATCATGTATCAAATCAGAAACAGAAATATGAAGTAAAAACAGAGCTAAGTAATACTAAGCATGGACAGAAACAGTCTTGGTATTGTGCAGAATTAAACAGGGAACATCCATCCATCCATTTTCAACCTGCTGAATCCGAACACAGGGTTACGGGGGTCTGCTGGAGCCAATCCCAGCCAACACAGGGCACAAGGCAGGAAACAATCCTGGGCAAGGTGCCAACCTACTGCAGGACACACACAAACACACCAAGCACACACTAGGGCCAATTTAGAATCGCCAATCCACCTAACCTGCATGTCTTTGGAGTGTGGAGGAAACCCACACAGACACAGGGAGAACATGCAAACTCCAGGCAGGGAGGACCCGGGAAGCGAACCTGGGTCTCCTAACTGCGAGGCAGCAGTGCTACCACTGCGCCACTGTGCCGCCCCAAACAGGGAACAGCATATTTAAAAAGCAATAAAGAAAAATGAGCAGTCTCTGATAAAACTGTAACATATTAGGAAACTGCATGTCCAAATGGACTTAAAATGAGCTTATGAACTGCAGAGATAAATGTATTTGTAATTAGGGCTGAACAAAAAAAAAAAAAACACTGGAGGATTTAGGAACAAACTGAGGCACAGAACCTTAGTCAAAAGGAATTTACAGCCAAACCAGTCCTAGTATTTCACTGCTTGATTATTGAGATGTTTTAAGCTGTGACAATGTGTGCCTACTGCATGTTTAATAACAGAGGTGTGGTGATGTCAAACCTCACGCTTCTGTCAGCTAGAAAAGGAACATTGCTGAAGTCCACAGCATGGCAGCACCCTTGAAAATAATGCAGAACATGACAATGCCTATTCTGAAAACAGTAATCATAAAAGCAGACCAATGATGTCAATGCAATAAAATTAGTAACAACTTAAATAACAATGGTAATAGTTACAAAAAATATAAATAAAACAAATTAGGAAACAATCTAAAGGCTTACGTCATTAAAACTGATGGAACTTAATAGGGAAGAATATGTGAAACTCTAAGATATGAAAGTTTGAGTAGCAAGTTTTCATGTTTACTCTACCAGGGATTTCATTTAATACAGGTTTTCTGGTTATCACAAGGATGTTTAAATTAATGATAAAAATATATACTTAGAAAAAAACGTGCTTTTAGAAAGCAGTTCTTGCACCTAATAGATCAGATCTACCATTAATATGATCTTAGGAAAGATCAGCCAAAAAAACAAGTTTATTCTAGGCAGGGGCTAAAGTGAAAAAGCAGAGTCAGTGGTAAACAGACTACCACCCCCATGGGTCTAAGATGTTTGTCAAGGAAGCCCAAGACCACCATAAATTTAGGCTAGCAAAGAAGCCTACAGTCTCTTCCATTACGTCCATCCAGAAGCCCCACCAGACCAGTGACCAATCAGCTTATTAAGACAAAGAGCCACCTGGTAGTGTAGGCATAATGGATATGTTGTATTGGTGTTATGATGTCACACTCACTGTTTTAAGAATATGTAGGAACCTAAAAGTGAATCTATGAGGCATTAATAAAAGTGTAAACCTTGTCTCCTGCTTGTTGTGGTACTTTGTCTTGTTTCCTGGGATCACTGATGTATTAGGGGGTGGGGTGTATTTAGCTAAAGCGGGAGTCAGCCATGACATTCAAGGGCTATCTGGTATTTGGGGCATTCTGTTCAGCAATCCAAAAGTGAAAAAAGGGTCTTCCTAGGACCCCTTCCACAAAAAAAAAAAAACACAAGTGACAAAGTATCTTCACTTCAGTTGAGAAGCACATTATAGTTTTTTCATGCTGTCTTTTTCTGACTTAGGTCCAATGCAGCAACCGCCTCTTTTAAGAATATAAATGCAATACAGCATATTCTCTGCCAGGCAATGTACCAACTTTTGGCCTCTATGTCCTGATGTGGCAAAGGAAAAGAAAGAGGCAAAAGACCTGGGCAACCCGGAAAAAGAGTTTGAAGACCTTGGTGCCTCTTCCTTTATTTCTTCTCTATCACCCTTTCAATCGCCATTGCAATCACTAATGAGCACAAACCAGTGATGCCATTGTTCTGCCAGAAGGATGGAATTGACAAGCCACATGGACAGAGAATGAACATGTATGAAAGTTAAACTTGTACAGTACCTGAAAATTGGAACAGTTTAAGTCAAAGTCTATGGAAGTGCCTTTTTATAGACTGGCATCCCATCAAGGCTATGTTATGCCTGACACCTCTGGGATATCATCCAGGTCCCTGTATTAAATATGAGGGTTTCACAAATGAATAAATGTCTACTGGTTTGCTCAATGCACTAACCAGTTGTTAAAGATAAAGAAAAGTGAATACAATGGCGATCATCACCAGGACAAGCGAAGTAGAAAATGAATAGATGAAAAACTAATAGGACACACATTTAGCAAATTACCAAGTTACAGAGTGCAACCTCTGCTTTTATTACAAAGCTGTTTATTGCACTCCTTAGTTGTTACTGCCTGCCAATTTGCTAGTGGCACACTGCCATTTACATTACATTAACAGCATTCACTTAGTTGATGCTTTCATCTAAAGAGACTTACAAATAATAAGAATACTGCACAATATGTTATATATTTCTAGCTCTGTAGTACTGACTTGCACAGAGTATTCTATGTAAGTAGCCGGTGTGATCAGCAGGGAGTAATCATCAGCAATCATCTGACCTCCACAAACAGCAGTTACCTGAGAAATGAATTCATTAACTAAAGGATTTTATTAACAGATTTGTGGATACACACAGAAAGATGAAAAAAGATGTTGAGGACATGTTGACACATGGAGTAAACACTTAGACTTATGGCCCTATTGCCCTTGAATTAATAACAGTGCCCCAGGTGACACTGGGTATCTGGATTTTCTTTGTCCCAACTGCTTTTCTCCTACGTGTTTTGGACATATTTTCAATCCATCCCTTACACACTCTCTTTCTCAGGCTGCCATTTCCCTTTTGAAGGTGAGCTCTTGACTCCATTCCACTCCCAGCTCCACGTTCTTCCAGCTCATGAGAGCCCACCTATCAGAAGTTCTTCCAGAACCATCCCAGTCTGACTAGGCAGTAATTCTGGATTACACCCAGACAGAAGAGCAGCTTCAGCGACAGACTGCTGTCACTGTCCTGCTCCACAGACAGATTGAGGAGATCGTTCCTCCCCCAAACTATGCGACTCTTTAATTCCACCAGGGGGGGTAAACGTTAATATTTAACATTATACATAGTTATTGTCTGTTTTTTTCACCTGTATTATTATCATTCTTTAATTTAATATTATTTATTGTATCAGTATGCTGCTGCTGAAGAATCTGAATTTCCCATCGGGATTAATAAAGTATCTATCTATCTATCTATCTATCTATCTATCTATCTATCTATCTATCTATCTATCTATCTATCTATCTATCTATCTATCTATCTATCTATCTATCTATCTATCTATCTAATCTCAAACCCTATATGGGCAGAGTCTACATTCTCCAGACACCACTGAAGGTCCGAGAATATCCTTAGTATTACAAAGTGCCTGTCTCCTAGTGGGATGGGAGACTAACATTTTCTTACTTAATTTATACAGTATATAGGAACTTCTCAGTGTCCCATCCTTCCATTCCTGATATATAACAGATTATATCTTTATCAGGTCATTGCTGTCATATTTAGAGAGTAATGAAATATTTGCTTCCACATTGGCACTACCTGTTACCATGATTAGAGAGTAGAGCAACCTTCTCTTGAAATTAAAACCATAATCAGATTAAAGCTCCACACATTATCCTGATTTCTCTTACACTGGCATTGAGACATCTTTGGGGTGTACAGTCCACCTCTCCTAACTGCTAGACCCCAGTACTACTTCCTCCTCTCTATGTCATTATGCTTGCTTGTATAGCAGTAAACTACTGTACGCTAATTCAGTTTTTGATTTCCCAGTTGTTATGGCTGAAGGGGAAATGACAGCCAAAAGATGATTTAAGTGGACCGGGAGAGAGAGATTATTTGAAAGGGAAACAGAAAGAACAGCAGTTGAAAAGGCAGGGGGGTTAAATATGGAAAAAAAAGACTAGAAAAAACAAAATACATTATCCAAAAAAAAGTTTAAAATGCTCAATCCCTAGTCTTAAATAAGTGCAATGGAATAATGTAATAGGACACACAACCCTTGTGTCATATTTATGGGCATAACAAACAAACAACATGGAAAATTATCACAAAATGGCATTACCAGAATGTAAAAAATACAACCACAAAAATGAATGAAGAGTCCAAACATGAACCAGACTGCATCCCAGAATGCCAGTTGCCCAGTTCACTACAGCCATTGAATCTGCATTTGAAAGGGTGCTTGTGAGCTTGACCTCATCTTTTGATTTTGATGTTACAACATTGTCTTTATCTCTCTGTGTTTTGACCTCTAAATTAGCTCCTTCAGCCTTCTATGAACTTCCAGTTCATCTAAGATGTAATGGGGAAGAAAGTAAACTGGAACAGTAGTCCAGCTAAGGCCTAGTCCACCCCTCCATCCATTTCTTAACCCACCTAAAACAGTGCATGGGCATAGAAACAGGATAGAATCCAAAATACAGTGCCAGTACTCCAGACCTACTAGTAAGAAAAGCAAGCTGGCAGCTCTTCTGAACACCTAGACTTAAATATTTATATATACTAGGGGGCTGTGCCCCCTGCTCGCTTCGCTTGCCCAAAACCCCTTCCCCCAAAGGGGCGAGCTGTGCGCCAGCCACTTCACGTCTCTGCTGCTTGCGTTGTGAATGCACGCTTATGATATGCGGTCGGATCAGCTGCTGTCTTGCTGCTGCTGCTAAGCTGTGTGTTCTGCTTGTCGCGCAGCACATCAATAATTTAAAAGCCTGTGCAGCAGCTGTCCTTTTGTCTCACTGCCTTGTCTCGTGGGACGTTGAAGTGTCTCTGGGAAAATCATGCATCGTCTCCTTCCAAGATTATTTTTTTATAATAGAGATATATATATTTATATATATGTAAAAACAGTTGTATTGCACCTTTGCTCCTTTTTACACTTTGAAGTTTAAGCCAACATTTCATTTTTAACGAAACACATTTTGCACTGAAGTATTTCCCCTATTATTATTGACTGCACTACACTTCAATCACTCTTCCAGACATCATTTTTTACATCAAATAACAGAATCCTCTGCCACCCAATGCGCTCCCCTCATAGGTTCAGGTTGTTTTTAGGATGTGGAGGCAAAGCAGCGCAGAAAACCCACATGGAAGTGAGGGAACACAGTCTGTGGCTAAGCAAATATCCGAACCCGGGTCCCTGATGATGGGATTGATGCAGTGGTGTACCACTCTGCTTCCCTCTAAAATATCTTTTTAGCAGCAAATACCTTCATTTCCATGACAATAGTTACCCATAAAAATAAACTAATTCACGATGGTCCAGTGCCCTCCTTATTCAATCCACATCTTAGTTTATTTTTCTGTAATTCTTTTCATGAATGTAAGATACATGTTTTTTTTAAACCTACAAAGATGACAAACAAAAACCACTTTTGGATGTGTTCTGAAAGCTCATGGTTTTGGATCCCTTCCTTATTTTTGTGTCCCTCAGGCGAAAGAAAAGTCCAGGCTCCTCTCATCGGCGACTGCAAGAAATTAATAAGGAAAACAAAACACTATGTCTATAATATACTGTACTTCTAAAAGTAAGTCATAAAAATCAAATTTACCTTTGCATTTGTAAGAAGACAACACACAAAATGCAAGGTTAGAAATGTCGTTTAAAGTGTTCAAATGCGGCCGTGTTCACAAAATCAAACAACAGTTTTAAGGAAAAAAGGCAGACGAATGTAGTGAACTTGAGGACATATAAATAAAGCAGAATATCCGAATTGTGTAAGGCCATTTCTCTAATGGTACAACTCCATCCAACCACCTTTACTGTAAACCTGCTTTTCCCCTTTCACCACATGTGTGTGTAAAGCATGAGGCACTGGGTGCAGCCATCTAAAGGCGCACTCCTGCACAGGATGACAGTCTGTCAACAGCAGCCCACCAAGTCACATTTTTTCTGGTTTGTTTTAAATCTGATAAATTAACGATGGAAGAAAGAGAAGTAGCGCCTGGATGTCATGGTTTGCATGGAGAAAACAGCCCAAAAATCGTTGTAAGATAAATAAATGACTAACAGATGAAAACACCAAAGAGGAAGGAAAAAAACTGTAGCAAGGGACCGGCTGGGTCTAAAGCAGAGAAAAATAAATTACAAAAACAACATTGGGACACCTGAAGGACAAAAAACGAAATGGACTGAAGACTGAATTTCTTTAACAACTTGCTTAAGACTTTTGCAGCGCCATTTTACAGTGGATGCTACAATGACATTGCTTTGTGGTGCTCCAGTACCCACCCCATCACCTCATCACACACACAAACACACACAAATCAAATAGAATTCACTATACATCAAAAATAATGTAATAATCTGATTGAAAAGGCAAACAAATATCCAAAAGGCAGACACCTGGCCCTAAACTGGAAAGAATGGGCTCAAGAAGTATCATAATAAGGCATTGCAAAACGACTGAAGGTGCAACGGTGCTGTCTGTGTAAAATGGGAAAAAGAACTGAACAATGGGCGCAGATATTTCTAGAAGCTTCCTGACAGCATTGTCTAATAATTATCAGGCTGCCCCAGTTCTGCAGTCTGGAGGTCGATAGCTTTGTTACAATGAATGACAGCATACTGATGATGGACAGATGATATTCTGGTTTATTAAAATTTAAAAGGCGTGGAGAACATCATTATTTCTACCCAACTTTGTGTCATCCTACAGATCTCTATGTGCTGTGTGAGCTGCGATGGCTGAAACCCCAGACTCTTTAGATGATGGAGACGTGCTGTCCTCCCACATTAAAAAGAAGTAAATCAGCACATTGGACACGTCGATCAAATTGGAGCATTTTCTTATTTCTATGGGGGCTATTCAATTACAATCACAAGCTGAACAGCCATAATTATTATAATGAAGTAATATAATCATAAATGGAATAGTCGTGACAAATCTGTTCTTCTTTTTAAAGCTCTTTCTTTATTTCCATGGGGGTGGAAGAAGGCTTCAGAGGAACACGATCAGCACCAAGGCTGTGAATTTCTCAGCTACTGTCCTACTCACTGAATGTTGTGACCCTACAGTTACAGATATTAAAACTGCAAAATTCAAAGAAATATGTGATAAAGGAAAGTTGAACATCATTAGATAGAAATGGAGATTTTTAAGAAGGGTGTGTTTTGAATGAAACTTGTAACTTTTTAATATAGGGCTTTCTCCTCCTCACAAAGTCTGAAAAAGAACTGAAAAGAATAAATAAACAGTTTAAAATGACAACAAACAGAATAAGAAGAAGAATTTACAAATAATGGAATGCCACAATAAGCTGCATAGGTGAAGTCACAATGCACCCAGTCTTGCACTGGAGGATAACAAACAGGGGGAACCAGGGATTTTGCAATCGCAGGGTCCACCTGGGTAGCAAATTTCAAATATATTTTTAATATATATATTTTTTTTTTTGAATTGCTTAAAATAATTGTGCCATCTATCAGTTGCTTAGCAAAGTTTCTTCAAGTAAGCCTCGCCCCAGTACTCCCTTATGTCCAAGATCTCAACTGGCACACAAGACAAAACAATGCTGGTTAGCACACAAGTTCTTCTGAGTCGCTAAAATTTAAAAAGACTTATAAAGCACATGGGGCCAAGAACCCCACCGCTGGCCTGAGGAAGGAGCTAAGACAGGGGGTCTTATAGAGGAGCCTGCAAGTGTCAGGATCTCACAGGGGGCTCGATCTGTTAAGAGTCTGTCATTTGTTTCCTTTAAGTTTGCTAAGTTCTCTTGAATTGTTCCAGGCTGCGGTTGAGTAGGTTTTCTATTTGTTAATTGTTTCAACTATCCAGAGTTTGTGCTTACTGTTATAAATCACATTCGATATTTGTCTGTTATTTTAATTATTTATGTATTATTAACATTATTTGGGTAACTGAATTCTAGGGAGACAAACCTCCAATTAACTCACAGCTATCCAGTGTCACTCATGACGTGACTTATTTTTATATGTTTGACTTGAAATAATTCCATCAGTTTTGCTTATAACCAATTTGTAACATTATGTCTTGAAGCATCATTGTGCTTAACTTCACGGCATGTTTATTTACAGCTGTCATGTCTGTTGCTGATCGTATAGGAAAGGCACTACTGTGTGTTGTGCTGTCAGTATTAAGGATGACTACCAGTGTTTGAACTGTCCAAATTCACGCATAAACTCACAGTATGGGATTTAGCTGGGGGAAAGGATAGATTTTGGATTTTGTTTCTGGCTAAATGTTTGAGGTGTTGACTCTCAGCTCTCTCCGGACTTCTGACGAAATTTCTGACCTTTTATTTGTGCTCTGACTTTGCCACCGCCTGCTCCTCTAAGCGGTCCTTGACTCTCAACTTTTTATTCAAAATATTTACACTGCAGCTATTTAAGACACCTTTTGAAGCAGATTCTTTTCTGTGCTATTAGTTGCTTGCAAGTGTGCTCTTCAGCTCCTCTGCACTAGCCGACTGAGGAATAAGGACAGAGCCATCCGTGGGGACACAACACATCCAGGGCATCACCTACATGACCCTTGAACATCAGGAAAGCAGTATGGGGTAATCAGATACCAGACTAGCACACTGACAAACTCTTTGTTTTCTTCCCCAAGACCCGTCTTGTCCATGTTCCCCTCCGCTGTCCCAATGGCTGTCAGACACACCTTTTGGTTTCCCTATGGACAGCGAGCTAACACACACACACACACAAACACACACACACACAAACACACACCACATTCTGACATGCATTCACACAACTGGACTTCTGAAGACTGGTGCACTGTTACTGACAAAGATGCTGCCATTTAAGTAAATACTGTTTGCTTAGGTATTATAATACATCATACTCTTGGCAAACCGTCAAACATGAGGGTTTTTAGTAAATACTGTATATATTAGTAAGTGTGTTATACATAAGGTTGTAAATATCATATATGCTGCTCTTTTCAATGGCTATTTTATTGGAATCTCTGTTTAACTGTTTACAATGCCTATGTCCATTTGTTGGTCTACTTTTTAAATATACTCTCCTGTAATGGCAGAGATGTCAACTACATTTTGTGGAATGAAAGTATAATGACAATAAAGCCCGCTCTCTCTGTTGCCTCCAAGTTTGAGCATGATCCTTTTAATGATTCTGAGTTTTCAGATTTGTCTGGTTTGACCTTTGGCTTTCAGTGATGTAGAAGTTCATTTCAGAATGTAATAGTTACTCATTCTTGAATTCTTTCATAAATTTATTATAATAATTTATTTCGGCAGTTTTGTCCTTTCCGCTTGGGCTCAGATTAACAAAGCAAAGGCTTGCTTCACTGAGCTAGTTTGAATGTCTGCTTATTTAACTAATAAACGCATCACACCACATTACTCTCCTGTATGTCCAGCTTAAAAAAAGCAAAGTGCTATAGCAGATACCAAAGGCGAAAAAAAATCTAGTCGGCAAAGAGTCTAAATTTTCAAAAGTATTAAAAGTGTCATCTACCCAGTTCTTCCTTTGGTTAACATGAAGTCATACACAAAAGCAGAGGACTACACCCACCATGTGACATCTCAATGGCAGATTACCAGCCTAGCAAAATCACACAGTAAAATAAGCTGTGAGCAAAAAAATTATTAGACAAGATCTGGATCAGCACAAAAAAGAGTTTTAGTTTTTAGAGGAGAAGGCAAACTCATTGTCCAAAAATGTAGTCATAGATACAGTGACCTAAAGATCTGAATAAACAACAGATTAAACCAAAGGACCAAAACTAAATCACAGTGGAGAGGTCAGAGCAGAGACTGAGATTCAAACTAACAAGAAGAGTTCTTCATTTTCCAAAAACACATGAGCAAATGCAAAAGGATGTTTGCTGAATGCATTCAAAAGCTAAGATGTGATTCCACCTTCAATAATCCCTGAGTGATGACATATTATGTTGATGTCAGTCAAGTGGTAGACCACCCTAATGACTGGTTAACAATATGGCCAGAGTCATAAGAAAAATCACAAAATGCCACCATGAATGGCAAAACAAACTTTGAAAAATGGTAACAAAATAAAACCACCCTGTTAACAAAGTAACAGAAAAAATAGGAAACATGGATCTAATACCAAAATTCAAGATTCACGACAAAGCAAGGAAAAAAGTTGCAAAAGTTCCTGGAAACTGCACAATAATACACTCAAGTGAATATTGAAACGGACACTTGGCACACCTTGCATTTCACATTGTGGCTGTCCGTTCCTTGTAGGGGGCAATAGCTCCCTAGTTAGAATAAGTTCTTTTGTAATTGTGGCGTTTTAAGTAACCCGAAACAACACAGATATAACATTAAAAGGCGATATTCCTCCCATAGTGATATAGCGGTAGGAAATCACGTAAGAGAAAATAACTTCGCTTTCTTTAATGACAATTTTTGCGGTATTACAGACGAAAGGAAGCCATAGCAAGACATTACCAAGGTGGGATCTTGATGTATACAGTCTGCCATTTTTCATCGCTGCGATGGAAGGATTTTCAGGACGGATGACGTTATCACCCATCCGTCCGTTGGCTTCAAGGCTTTTGGCTGCTGTCCAAGTCTTTTATACTGTTTTCTCCACGTACAGGCCCTTACTTCGGTTCCAAACAAGGCAAGGAGATGATTCAATTTCATCTCTAACATACACAAACAGTACAATGCCCATTTTCGTAGTTGTAACTTTCTCTCTTCAAATGCTTGCCTAGCAGTTCTAAATGCTGAGAGCCCCTGTGTGCTAACTTTGGCCTGGCCTGTACATGTGAGTGGATTTATAAAACATTCTTTGTACAGAGTACAGCGACATTAAACTTATTATTCTGATTACACTGTCTTACCAAATGGCTTGAGTACGAGTCTAGATTGATTTGCTACGAGTGAGTACCACCAGCTGTATGGACATATTTTTGCTTCTGCGCCCACTTAAGCCAATGTACTCTGACACGCTAAACAAACTCAGAGTTAGCAGTGGCGGTGGAGTGGGCTCACTAGGTCAGGCCACGGCTTGTACCTTCACCCCCTGCTAGACTCCAGCCACCCATGATGCTAGTAGGTAGGGTTAGAAAATGAAGAAAAGGATTCCATTAAAGCCAAAGAAAAAAAATAAATACATTTCCTTTAAACTGAAGAGATCTTACTTGGTACTGAGTTACTAAGCTACTTGTGGACAAACCGTCACACATTAAGGGCAAACAAAAATCAATGCACCCATAGGTCTTATTATTTCTGATTATGCTGTACTATAATTATGACTTTTAAATGATAGCCATTTCTTTTTTAAAGCCAGTTTAACCTTTTGCAAAGACTCTGACAGCAGCCTGCAAGGAAATACTCACGGGCCGAGTAAGAAGATGAAGCAGTCCTTGAGCAGAATCGCCGATCTGGGGGACCCTAAAGGACAGCACTTACGATAACAAAGAGGCAATAAAGAAGCTTCCCAAGGCCTAGAAAGAACAAACCACCACATAAGAGTACTTTTTGTTGTTCTTTCATTGCCTTCACATTGTTCATCTTTCTTCATGTCCCATTTAAAAAGGAAATTTGAAGCATCTTGGTGTGTCCACAGTTGCAAATGATAAGGTGACACAAATGAAGCTCACGTTGGAATTGTGTACATGTGCCTGGTACTGGGCTTTTAATTAAACAGTAGCGGAGATTTTCAACATTAGTTATTCATGACAGTAACATAAACAGTACGGCATAACTATGATTGAAATGCATGCCTTGTAGCGCTCATGGCGGTCTAAGACTTGCTATCTTTCATCACACAAAGCCTTGAGTATTGTCAACGGGCACTATGATGTTGTGACGCCAAATCAAATTAAAACACTACAATGGCTCACAGTGTGTAACGACCTCTTCAGGACGGAATCAAATGTCAGTATATTCTTTTGAGAATTTCCCAGAAATTCAACTAAAATACTACACAGGGCACGTGCTCTCTCTTTAAACCTTTTTCCTTCTCTTTCTTTATTGCCTTTTGTTTTGTTCTTTGTATGACCACCACAGCTCAGAGACTAACAATTGGAAGACACAGAAAGAACGTATGCTTTAATCCTGCCACCCAAATGTTAAGGAGACATTCTGTTGAATTTTTTTGATCTTTATTGTTTTTTATCTCTGGGTGGCAGGATTTCGAGGCAACTCAGGCCCCTTCTTCAGGCAAGATGATTACAAGGGGCAGGGAAGGGGCCTGAGTTGCCTGGAAAGCTTGCATATTGTAATCTTTTTAGTTAGCCAATAAAAGGTGTCATTTTGCTTGGCTTTTCTCTACATTCATAATGGCTAACACGGTACAACACCCTAGTACTTTCATTACCATGGGTAGTGTCCTGATCAGCAGCAAGCACACAACATCACAGTTTGGTGTTAGGAGTGATAGAGACGCAGATGTTCAGTATAATCTTAAAAGAACTGCCAGAGAAAAAGGAGCCAAACTGCCAAAGGAAAAACAACAAACAAGTCAAAGGCAAAAACAAGTTTAAAATTTACTTTTTGGTTGACTTTTATTTTTAAATCAAGAATCTACCCTACAACAGATGAAATTTCTACATCTTGCACCAAATGCTGACACCTTAACTAACAACATTAAACGTCTGAATCACATTACCATAAACAACACAGCACTGCCAAGAAAAAACAGCAAAAAGAATAGCAGGGGCAACAATAAAAACACTAACGAGATAAACAACAAAATAAGTAGAAAAGCAAAACCAAAAATAACTTTGCATTCACTTAAAACCACTCAGTAGAGCTAAGTTCCTGACAAAACGTCATTTAAAGCAGACATCAAAACTGAAAACCCTGGGATCTGCTCGGACAGCGTCAAAGATCTTCTACAAACGCTCCTGAAATAAAAATAAATAACTAATAAGATTCCATTTAACCGAAACAGAAAGTTACAGAATCACCAAAACCCACAGTAGCGGGCCCATAAAACAGATTTCCCCAGAAGAGGTTAAGGTGATAAATATGTTATTGTATGGCTTTGGTAAAATAACACAATGAAGTGTCACAAAGGGTTGAGGAGTTCCCCATTTGTTGTCTTAGACATGTTCAGATTCATTGTAATCTGTGTCTAAAGTGTTGTGGTGGTGAGCTCCAGAGACGAGGAGCACTACGAACAAATGTCCTGGAACCCATGGTGATCAGGCGTGCAGGGGGGTGATGACAAGACCAGAAGTAACATCCCATCATTTTTGTGATGCCTTTGAACCATATTTTGTTAGGAATATTTTTGTTTGAACTTTATTCATTTTCATGTTGTTTGTGAAATTATTCTGATGCCATTTTTGTTTTTCCAGCAGGCCACACCACTTTGGAGTGCTATTGCTGTTTGATATTTGCTGCAACATGACCCCGGGGGTAGGGAGTGCCCTGTGCCATCACTAGATTGACAGTATAAAGGTTGGGTGTCACAGAACCTTTCACTGTCCAAGAGTGTGGATACTTCAAAATATCTGAGATGTATGAGAAAAGAAAGGGAATTTAAGGCTACAACATTTGCTTTATATTTACAGGACTTTGAGTTTAGATTAAGGTTAAGGCTCACTCTGACTTCCTGATTTTGAATATTGTTGCCTCTTCCATCTACTGGTCATTTCTCATACTAATAGTCCTACCTTGTCAAGTGGCGGAGTGGTGGCTCTGAGGCTAGGGATCTGCACTGGCAATCCTGTAAATACCACAAGGGACTCTGCTCTGTTGGGCCCTTCAGCAAGGCCCTTAACCTGCAATTGCTCCGTCCAGGGTATGACGTTAATCTGCATCCATCCCTGCATGTAGGCCCTCCAACCTACAGGGAAAAACTTGGGGATCGGTGGCAGAATTGGCACTCCAGCCACCATAAAAAACCTCACACTGGTTCCTCTCTTTCTGAACTGGTGTGGTGCCGAGGTGTCACTTGTCGCATGGCTGCATGTGGTGGGTATGGCAATGCGCCGTATCAGTGTGTGCTCCCCTCCTTGTCAAGTGTGGCAGAACAAGAGGCAAGAGAGATTATAGGCAGAATATACTTGTGCTTTAGCTATGCGATTGTTCTTCAGTCACTTCCGGGCCTAAACCTTGGAGTGCAGAAAAAAAACAAAAACAAGCCTTTGCTATGAACATTTTTACTTTTGTTATCCTAACTCTAAGATGATCAGGAAGAGCAAAGCCTTTTGTTTTTGACAAGACAAAATGTCACAACACTAAAACAATGATCATTTGTTAAGACAATGAACAGTTAAAATAATAAAAGAATCAAATTCCCCATTTTCCAAAACCATTATTGAAAAGACAACAAATAAGAATAAATAAAACTAATCCCAAAAATCAAGAACAAAAAAAAAAAAAATCACCAGGATTATTGTCAAATCTTCAGTGCATATTTCACGTTTCTGCATTGTTATAAACTGTACTCCTCTAGCACACTCTGCATGTTTTAACAACTGGTTGCTATGCTGTTTCTGTACAAACAAATATTACCAAGAGGACTGGTGCACCATTTACATATGGAAACAAACTTGGCACTTCTAAACACTAAGCACTGTTTTAATTTCTTTTATTCATTCTTGCCCTTCCACCTGTTCTCACCGTGCAGACAGCTTTTAAAGTGTCCAAAAACAGTTGCTTGAGAATGAGGGATGCTGGGTATGCAGAGTGACACGCGTTACAACCAGCAGGTGAAATGGCCTTCTGCCCGAGACTCTCTGTTCTACCAAAGAGTTGCCTTTATCAGTGACAACGGGGCAAAGCAGAAAGACAAGAAGGAACATGGACCAACAGCCCAAATAAACCACTAGAATCACAGCTACCGTTCTGTTCAACTGAGCCCTTTTCATTGCCAAAGCAATACTAACAGATTGTATAACTAACTCGGTTTGTCAAAAAAAAAATACCAAAAAAAGCATAAAGCATTAGCCCAAATGGTTTGACAGGGAAGCTCTCTATGGGTATTGCCAGCTGGCATAGGTGAGGCTGTAGAGTGCTGAACACACAGGGCTAAAGCACCAAAGACATTTATATTAAAATTCAGGATGGATAAATGTTAGACTAACTGACTTCAGCTTAATATCCACAAGCTTAAAAAGCAATAACATGCAGCAAGGTCGCTTGGCAGCCACTAAATAAGGGCTTGAATAGCACTGCCGGGCACTAGGTTATGGGCATGGCATGAAAAAAATGAAATGTGGCAAATAAACCCAGGTTAGAAATCGCAGCCATGTTTAAAATTCACATTGACAAAGAAAATTTTTAAATGTGAAGCACCAATGCTTCTTATTTACTCCGTGCAAAGCAGTTTATTTGAGCACCACAAGTAAATATGAACAGATTGTCTCTCCTGCCAAGCTGGAGGGCTTTGCTGAATATTACATTGGAGAATGGGTGACATCACTGAGCCAGAAAATAAATGAATGCCAACAAAGACAAAGGAAAAAAAAAAAAGACAAAAAGACATGCAGGTTGATATTTGATTTGGCTGATTTTCGACTGGTAGCTTCAAATCCGTGTCCACTTCAGAATGACAGCACATGGTGTAGTATGCGCTCCATCCTGAGGAGTTGAGTATGCTATGCTTGAGCTACGTGCCGTCAGGATGTTTCAATTTGTCTTTGCACTTGTTAGTGCCCACCCAGTGGCACTGAATCGAAGTCCTTACACCTGCTGCCCCTCCAAAGTGTAAAGCAGAATCTCTGGTGTCCCAGGTGTCTGTTGTTGCACACTAAAGGAACCCTGATGCACCTAAACACACTGTTGTTGGCCACTGTAAATGACATCAGGTTTGCCCTTATGACACACCCTGTCACACTCACAGCCAAACTGCACGCCGGGCACACAAGCAATTCAACGGGCTGAGCGTAAGAAATCATATGATATTTAGGAGGACAGCTTTAGGGTTTCCCTCATGGGCAGCAGGGTCACCACACTGTCCTATAGTCGATGCCTTAGCACTTCTGGCACCATTGTACGCAAGGTTAGGTTTGCTGTTGGCACCTGGAATGAACCCCAGGCTTTTAGGCACACAGCCACATCTTGCAATGGGCACACAAGTGAGCTAAAGAAGACATGCTGTGGTCTGAGAGGAGAGCACTACTGATACACCTACACCACAGCAGACTCACATATGAAGCGTTCTTGATCTAGCTCACAATGAAATGTGTACACCACTTCTAGGACCATTTCATTTGACACTGAGTTTAGAATTAGTGCATGTCACACCTGACCACAAAGGCAGGAGAAAACACTTAACAGGGCATCAATCCATAGCTGGGCACTTTATCTCTCACACACACGGTCATTTTTGACTCATCGTTTAACCTGCATGATATGAGAAAAGAAGTCTTCACAGACTCGAGAGAACACAAGCTCCATTCCAGGACAGTGGTGTTGACTGCTGAGCCACACATAAGATAACAGTAATCAGATCAGCTTCAAATGATTAGTTGTACTGACTGCTACAGAAAATGGCAGCGTGCTTGAAGTAAGGGACCAAGAAGTGACGCAGTCAGTGAACCAGCTGAAAATTCATAACCTGGCAATCCAAAACAAATCCCTAGGCCTAAACCACAGTTAAAACACAAAGCAGAATCTCACTAACCAGAATGGCCAAAAAAACAAAGAGTCAGTGCCACACATCCACTATCTTGGACAAACTCCATCCTTTATATGGTTGCGCTGAAGATATCGAGGTGCTGGGCCACCGTGGACATTGCTATGTGGTAACGGTTCACCAAAGTGGCAGTGAAAACAGGAAAACAAAATGGTGTCACAGGGAAACACGAAAAGATTTCAACGACCCTCAAAATTAAAACAAGTATAAAATTTGGAATCTGCACCTTAGGAAACCCTTAGTGAGGACGAGAAAGGCAAGAATAAAAAGAAGGAACATTACAATATGAGAAGCCAAATCAGATCATAACATAAACAGTCTGCACGGACTTGTATAATGGAGTTACCCTCTTTTAATATAAAGTAAAATTATGAATTAATGAAAGTTTACTGTTTGGTAACTCGAAACTTCAAAGAAGAACAGAATTTGACCTTCCTGTAGTGCTACACGTCAAAGTGCCCGTCAGTGAGGTATTTTGTCCCCTTCAGGGCTTCCTAGCAGATAAGAAATCCCCAAGTGAATCTGCAGCCCGCAGTCACGTGACAAGGCCTCGGTGTCATGAATGGCTACTGCAGTGACAGTGGCAGGGGTCAAACCCACAACTCCCAAGCTACACTAATTGATCATTTGACATATTTTTTCCTATTTTGCTGTATTTCATATTGTCACAATAAGCCAGTGGGCATTCAACTATTAAAAGTGTTCTGTTGTGGCTCTTTGTAAGGGTGCCATTGCTAAGCTGTCACGTAGCGACCAAGTTGTGACGGCCAGTAGTGTAAAAGAGGGTTTGTTGGCAGTTGTTGAACCAGTGTCATGTAGAACAGCAGACCAGCATCACCTAAGAATCTGGCAGCAACTGTCAAGTCCGTATGCTTAACCAAGGGTGCACTAGAGGCTCTGCACCTAACAGTGGAGGACGAGGCTGGTTTGAGAGTCATACTATGTGAGCACAGAAATAGAAGTACAAGCAGGGGGCTGATATTCTGAACTGGTTAGTCACTAATTCATCTGTATTGCTGGACCCTCTTTATAGGAGAAAGACAAAGTGCCAAGGGGGTTAGTGCTAAACTGTACGTCATTTTAACAAAAACCTGACAAGCCAGTCCACTGCCTGCGTGGATACCTAAGAGGCAGTAAAATCAAAGCTGAACAGCGTAGGCAGCCAGGACTAGAAAAGAAAAGAAAACAAAGTGAGTTTACATAAGATGTGCCATTCAAAGCCATGCAGGAGCCAAAAAAGAAACACTGAGGGTTTAGCAGCTCAGATTCTGGCTCTGCTCACGGCCACAATGATCTCAGTGAATAAAAGGACCATATGGATGCCTGAATCAGGCCCACCTTCCAGATCCCCCTGCTGCCACTTGTAGAGCCTTATTTAAGGTGTTTCAATCATCTTCGCTGTGCACCTTTTCCACATTCTCCCAAGAAGGCCTCTATTCTCGTATGTGTGTAATCTCTGCACGTTTACAGTTGTCTTGGACTGTAATGACGGTTCTCTTAACAGGCTATAAAAATACAAACTGACTGATAGATTCACTGGGTGGGCCGGTGCTGCTGTCCTATTACTAGCAGAGCTATCTGGCTATAGCAAGGGGTGGTGGGTATAGCAAAGCTAAACTGGAGAGACATCAGAATGAACAATAAAGAACAAAAACGGAAGATTTAAGAAATGCTGCACAAGAAAGAAGCTGCCAGAATAGGCAGGTTGACAAGGTTTACTTTTCTTTTTTGTGAGGTGCCAAGTGTGGAGTTTAACTGCACGACACAACTTTTGGGAGGGTCTGCGGTGCAAGTTTAACAGTGTCTGAAGTCGTGGCCAAATGCAAAGAGCACACGTGTACTGCTTCTCTTCATCTTTACAGCTCACAAAGGAAGAAACCTCTGGGAGGGACAATGGATCCACAAAACACAGAGCACAGGCAGCTTGACTGAGTACAAGAGGGAAGGTCAAGGTTGGCAGCCATCACTAAACATCGGCGAGGAGGCAGCCAACTGACAGGGGTTACACGTTCAGAGCCAGCACTTCAACTTTGGGACATGCTGCTTGTTCTGATTTGCCGCAGCCCTGTGACGAGGTAATGGCTACGGTGATCCCCATGAAACTCCATCCTGTTACCACCTTTAAAATGCAAGGCCAAGAAATCTGAACGTGTCAAGCAATTACTGACTAAAGTTAGGATGTAATAGACATTTACAGTGGAATTGTCAGTACAAAGGCCAGCCGATGAAAGGCCAGACTGTTATGTGTAAACTTTGATTCCATATTAATTTTCTTTATTCAGACTATTTAATGATTTTAAATCACTTTCCATTACTGGACCCTTGTTTTTTCTGTTTTAAGATTTGATGAAGACGGTGCCTATGCAGGAGCTCTGTGTCCCGACTAGAGACAGCCCTGGCTGGAGTGTCAGTCCATCCCACAGCCAGGCTCACTCACGACAAAAATGGCCAATGTGTTTGTAAAGTGCGCTCGTACTGTGCTGATAATCACACAGATTTTCAAGTATTCAACACCGCCACTCATGTTCTGCAAGTCGCACTGCAAGTCCAGAGGAACACTTTCTTTGATGTGTTTGTGAGCAACAGAAACTTCAAAAGGGCTTTCACCCCACACTGACTGCCTCAGTAGAATCGCCACATTGGACTCATAAGATGAAACCAGAACCAAAGCCCCAAAGAGAAACACGAGCCAAAACTTGAAATCCTTGCTCTAATTGCTTGCTTTATTTATTTTTTAACTTGCAGTACTTGTCTCTTACAAAGTAAATGAAAGCTTCAATGCACTCCTATGCACCGCACGAGTATACGCCATGTCAGCACATCACATCTGCAGCTGCAAAACACTGAGGTTCACTGAAACACACAGGGACTGACAAGAAATAAAACACTAACAATTGAACAGAAGTGCGATATCCAAAATCAAATGTTAATTTGTGTGTGGCAGTGAGATCACTATTGTGACTAAAAATTAATTCATTTAAGTAATTAAACATTAACAGTAAATTGAAACAAAAACAATGTCCTGGGGCAGAAGGGATATTTGCATTTTTCTTTATTTTTGATCTTTCACTTGGTATTGTTTTCCGTTTTTTTGGTCTTTCTTCAGCCATGCTGTTTACTGTTGCTATACCCATTGCCAACATGTGACTGAAGAGTGGCATGACACTTTACGTCCAAATACTGAGTTCTCTTTAAAAACCAAACAAATTCTGTACTGCTAGTTAGGTGAAAATGAAATCCACACAGCTAGAGGATTCTTTTTCAGTTTTGATTCTTACTTCACATTTTGGCTCCAGTTACTGGTTTTGGTGGTCATTTAGACTCTTGATGACTCTATCTGCTCCTAAATATTTTCCTTCATGTCTCGGTATTTTCTGGCCCTAATTTAGCCCAATGACCTGCCTTGCCTCACGATGTCCAGCTGCCCACACATACGAGAACAGTGTCCAGTCCAAGACCGGGCCTGCTACAGCCAGGAAAGCCTTCAGCTAGCCATCGCACTAACCTGCAGGGCAGTGCACTGCTAGCACTTTATGTGTTGTCAGGATTTAAATGAAAATGCCAGCATGCTCAATGATTGCTTGTACCTAAATGCAAATAAATGGGGAGAAAAAACTAAAAATGTGGCTGCATTATAATGGGATTAGGGAACTGAACAAGTTTGTTATTGGTTGCCCTACACTTGCATCCTAAGCACTGACCATGAGTGAGGACTGCAGCGCCACACAGGCACTCACTAGCTTCAGCATGAACAACACACACACGTCCTCACACAGAACTTAGGTGGCTGCTATTCCTTGAACAATGTCACTTAATAATCAGCAATGTGTTACTCCCACCTTGCCGTGTCCCCTCTCAGACTGTTAATTCTGTGAGAAAAAAGTGGCATCTTCACAAATAAAGTGTCCTGTATCTATATTAATACTTTATTTGCATGGTATGAGTGTGCAAACTATAACATTTTAAAAGAAAAGCAGCATTTATAAAAATAAATAACAGCAAATGAAGTAAATGAGAGAGAACAGTGAATAACAGTAAAGTCTGGCTGCAAAGCTCAAATAAAAATACACATTGCTTCAGATTTGCAAAGCTTAAACACTCCTTTCTGTAAAGAGGAGGGTAATGTCTGTGCCTGAGGATGAGTCACCCTGTGGGGGGGCTTTTAGTTGGGCTGATGAATACACGCGGGCTTCTCTGTCTCTCCGCCACTTGGACATTCCACTCTTTATGCCACAAGATGCACATGTACTTTGTGATGTTACACACAGATAACTGGTGAACTACTCTGTTGATGGACAGCTCTGCCTAAACATTTTGATCATTAAATTACATCTAAAACAATTCACCTTGTCATGTTGCACTCCAGTCTAACTTCCCTTCACTCCCATCTGACACACGAGTTATATAATTACACAAGCCAGATCTTCACACTTCTCATCGTGCCAAATGACTACCCACTCCAGAGCTGTCCAGGTAATGTTAAAACAGTAAGAACGGCTGGTTGAATACAAAGAAAAGAGGAGTACACTTCAGCAAGTCAATCGTGAATCATTCATAAGTCAAAAGGTGACTAAAACGACTGAGACTGCAGCCAGTCTGCCATTATGCCCGGAAAAGCTCAGTGCCTTTGGAAGTCAGTTTTTGATCAGGCTAACAAAAAAGCCACCCAAATGTAGTGCTGCAAAGCTTAATGTTTTAGTCCCATGCACATATACTGTAAATGTGTAATACTCTACTGGGTAGCTTTTCCAGCAGCACTGCTGAGACCCCCTGCAGATTTGAGACCCATTACACCAGCGGGTTAACTTTCCCAACACTTGGACTTGATTTTATGCATATGGTAGCTGTTCCCGCTAAATTATTTCTGAATAAAACGGCACGTGTGAAAGGTGCTTTATAGACTGAAGTAAACCGCCAGGCTCTTCACCAATCACTTAACACGTGCCTGCTAACATCGAACACATTAATGCTGGTTGTAGGAGGCTCCATTTCTACAAAGTGGCATTTGTGTTTTTCTTACCACTACAGTTAAAATAAACTGTTGGAAAAGAAACCTTGTCGCTCTTTGGAATGCTGGTCCACTGATCTGACCACACCATCTTAGCTAAAAGTAAGCAGAGCTTTGGGTTGTTCAGGGGTGCAATGTGAAGCTGTAGCCGCCGGTAAAGCCCTGATGTTATAATACGCTGCTTCTGGCCGCCTTACTGACACTGGACTGAAATGCAGTTAGGGAATCGTGTGGTCCGTAGCATGACGATGTGACTGTCACCCTCAGCGACAACGAGACCCAGTAGCTGATCTGAGAAACGACACCCTACTGAAGAGACAGGTCGCTATACGAGCTAATAAGGTCCTGAAAACGCGCTTGACAGCAGATGTCCAGAAAATGGAAGCCCACATTCCAATAGTTTAATTTGGAGAGTTGACAGCAGATCCGAAGTCCGATCACGAACACACACCTAAATGTCTATGTGACAGTCAACCAAGAATTCCTGCAAAACACAGTTACGATCCGGAGGTGCAAGTGACGGAGAAATGGCTTTAGCACTTTGACAATGCTGATGATTGTTGAGCCTTAAAAGGACCATTTGGTGCCTTCGTAGTCGAATCCGCCGTCTTCATCTTCTGCTGCTCTGCACTGAGATCCTGATGTTCTACAGCTCTCCGCGCCCCCGCCTCACAGTGCTCACTTCTAACATACACTCTTCCCAGATACAAGATCCCATGCAACGACGGTCGCCAGACTTCAGCAGCAAGGCACATCGGCTGTCACCTTCAATGGCCACACATTCTCATCGCTGACTGCGCCCGCCCCCAGACACGGAGCCCCGCCCCCTCAGAAAGTTCACGAACAACGAATCTCAGGCATGGACCGCGGAAATTAAAATATAAAACATTTAAAACATTTGATAGACACAGTGTAAAACATTCAAAACACTTGGAAGACGCAACAGTGTGCTCGTGTAATTACGTAACAAAAGTAAACACTACGCTACGCTACTGTCCAGTTTCAAACACTAATTACGTTATCCTTCTACACTGGAGTGGCTCTGCACCTTAACACAAACAGGCATAACGAGTGCGTAAAATAACATACACATGGGGATTTTAAAAGAACGGTTACTTACTGACGTTGGGGTGAAGGTTACACTCCTCTTTCTTGTCTACATCGGCGAAACCTCAAGAGCGCAGGACTCCGAATTGGCGGGCAGTAAGCTCTGAGAGGCCGCTCGAGTCCCGGTCGTGGCACGTGGCCTGACGGCCAATCGGAATGCTTCGTTGGCGCGCGCGCGCGCTTTGCAGTTTTTGAGATAGTCGACAACTCGCGGTCTTCGATGTGCTCACCTCTGGATATTTTCATCTTCATCTTCTTCTTCATCTTCGGCCAACAGTACTGCAATTTCCTACAGCACCCTGGTGGCGGTCGTGGATACGCAGAGACGTTTTCAAAACAATAGGAAAGTTAAAAAAATCGCAATGTAATTAAATAAAAACAATAAAGAACAACAATACTTAAAAAAAAAATACATCGTTCTTCCAGTTTGTTGCGGATGCCTTTGTTCGCATCTAGGCTGCTCTCTGGTGAGCTTACTTGATCAGACTTTCCTTAAGTCACTGGCAAACTTAATTTTTTTCTTTTATCCAAAAAAATCAAATCAGGCACATGAACAATAGATAGATAGATAGATACTTTATTAATCCCAAGGGGAAATTCACATAATTCAATAACACCCTTGACAAACATTTAGGACCTTGAAAAAAGTTTTAAGACCTCTTCACTTACACGTTTTGCTATGTTGCAGGCTTCTGTTTAAATAATTTAAATTCAATTTTTTCCCAACATCAGACAACACACAATATCCCAGGATGACAAAGCAAAAAGAAGATTTTAAGAATTTCTGCCAATTTATTAAAAACTGGGAAATGTCCCACTGACACAAGAATTCTGACCCCTCTTCTCAGTACTCAGGTGAAGCCCCTTTGGCAGCCATTGCAGCCTGAAGCCTTTGAGGTGACATGACGGGCTTCACACGCTGGACTTGGGGATTTCTGCCATTCTTCTCTGCAGATCCTCTCACGTTCTGTCAGGTGGGACGGAGACCATCCAGAGTTGTTCGACTGGGGCCAAGTGTGTGCTGTGGCTGAGCCACTCGAGGACATCCCCAGAGCTGATTCTTGTGTGGTCTTTGCCTTGTGCTTTGAGTGCCTCTCGTGTTGGAAGGTGAACCATCAGCCCAGTGTGAGGTCCTGAGCGCTCTGAGCAGGACGTTAGTATGGAGGTCTCTGTACGCTGCTCCTTGACCGTCTCCCAGCCCCTGCTGCTGATAAACAACCGCACAGTGTCCGCCACCAGCACACTTCACAGCTGGCACAGGGCTGTAAAGGTGAGGAGTGCCACTTCGCTTTGTCATTCTGGGGTCCCAAATGCTTTTTGGTGAGATGAAAACATGAAGGTAAACGATTTTAGTGCAGGGCTGCAACATATGTGTGTGTGTTTGTGTGTATATATATATATATATATAAACAGGGTGGGCAAAAGTAGGTTTACATTTGTTCATATAGAAAAAGACACACAGGGTATGATTATTACAATAGCTCTATTAACTCAATAACTTTATTAACTCAAAAGAATGCCAGAGCACTTAGGTACAATTTAGCTAATGCTCAAAATATCTAAAAGATATATACATAACTCTAAACCGACTTTTGCCCACCATTGTATATGTGTATATACATGTGTATATACCACATTTCTGCCCACATACTAGTGAAACTGGAGAAACTTTAAAAAATCAATAAAAAATTTAAAAAAAAAATGTAATTCCGGCCAAGCGTAAGGTAGGTACGCTCCAAAGTCAAACACTGCCACTGTATCTGATCGAGTTCAGCTCTGACAGGAGAGCGTCCCCCGTGTGGGGAGAAGAGCACGTGGCTGTGATAGCTCTGCCGTCTAAAACGCACGTAACTCTGACCTCTCTCTCAACAACGTCAAACGTAACACCTTAACAATCTGTAGATGATAATGTCTGTTGAACAAGCAGGTATCGCTAGCTAAGTGGAGGTAAGGTGCGCTGCAACACGTGGCGAGAGGTAGGGCGGCTCAAACGGACTGAGGGGGACCCTGCAGCCCCCATTGACCCCCCCGTCCCCCTGGGCCTGCAGCCACTCTCTTGAATTCACGCAAATAAATCAGTACCACAAGTGAACTATGATACTTAGAGTGATAAGAGAAGCTGCAAGCAAATTATAGAAATAAACCCGATGTAAATCTATTAAGCAGTTCTCTCGTGAAAAGTGGACAGACAGACAGCCAGATGCTGGATTTTATATATAGATACAGATATACAGTAGATATACACGAGGGGCGTTCAGCTATAAACAGGAATTGTCCTGCTCTGTTCTCATAAAGAGTGCAGGTAGACCTGACTCGTCGGACAAACACACGTATACATGGACTTGTCGTTAGCAGTGCCAGCTGCTCTTTCGCCCCTTCCTGTCAGTTGTACCCAACATGTCGGAGCAGGAGGTACACAGTAGTGTTGCGCACTGCATTATCATTCAGTTTTTGACAAATGAAGGAGTCATTCCATCTCAGAGTTATTCGAGACTTCAAATCAGTTTGGGGATGAGTGCCTCTCTCTCAGTTTAGAGCGTCTGATTGGTGCAAGTCATTCAGAGACGGGTTCTCATCTCTTCGGTTCACTTAAGGAATTTTTAGGAGGGAAGAAATTCAAGCCAAATGAGGAGGTCATTGACGCTGTGCAAGAAGGGGTCAACATACAGTCAAAAGACTTCTACTCTTCAGGAATTAAGAAGCTTCCTGAGCACTGGAACAAGTGGATTGCAGTGGCAGGAGACTAGATAGAAAAACAGTGTGGAAGTCGTTTCATTGTATTCAATAAATTAAGCAGAGCTCATAAATTCCTGTTTATATTTGAACGCCCCTCGTATGTGTGTATATCACATTATAATTAGACATACTGTATATAAACAAACGGCCTGTGTGTGTATGAAGCAGTCCACTCTGCTCAACCACAGCCACTAGATGGCGCATGCAGGCACCTCACTTCTCACTACAAATGACGTCATGCTAATGGCACAGATTAAGAGACACAATGTCGAAACTAATCAAACATCATGGCTCAACAATGTGCAAGTGAAACACCTCAGCATCGGAGGGCAAGGCTTGAAGTTTTCACTAAAAACATTGCCTATCTGGAGGTATTTTCTTGAGACAAAGATTAATAGGACTCATATGCCAGTGATACGGCTAAGATATGGTATCGCCAGTGTCTTCTGACGAGAGCCAGTGCAGCAGCAAGCACAGGTGGGTCCACGTCCTCTTCACTGGGTAATTCTTAAGAGTTAGCTGACGACTCTCCAAGTTTGCGAATAGAGTAAAACTACCTGGGAGTCTTAAGGTCCTGAGGACCACACACAGATACAGTAGTACATATATATATATATATATATATATATATTTATATGTATAGTTAGAACTAATGGAGTGCACAATACACCTTGGGTCTCCCCATTGACTGGGCCCGGGCCAACAAGCCACAGAGCGGAGACAGGATGTCACCAAGACTGAATGACATCCACCTCCACACTCACCATGTAATGTCCCAAAAGTGACGGATTGATCCATTTATGATTAGCATATTAGTGAGCTATTTATGTACTTACTGTCAAGTAGAAATAGCAGCATTTGCAGCACCATTAAATCACGTATAACAGCTTTCACACTCAGCATTATCTCAAAGGAGCTCTACAAGGTAATTAACAATATTTGAGCGGTCAAAATGAACTTGGCTCCTTCTGACCAGGATTTAATTGTTTTTTTATTTTTTAATTACATAAATTGCCATTGTCCATTATGGTTGTAATTATACATTATGGGAAATGATTAAACATTCCTCATGATACACAGTAATGTCTTGGGTGAATCGTCTGTGCTTTTAAAGCTAGCCATTGAAACGAGCAGAGCCACATGCCGTTTCAAGTCCATCCATGTCCTGAGGTCGCTTCATTCATTACAGGGTTCAGTCTGAGGTGCAGGCTGAGGAAGAGACCCCAGACAAAATGGCAGCCCATCATTTACCCACACTTAGCCTAGCCGGCATGTCTTAGGGATACAATGAAGAAACCAGAGTGCTAGATGACTGCCCACGTGTAGAAAGGGAGAATGTGCCAACCCCACAGAGAGTGGGCCCTAAATCCAGTGCCAACCACCATACATTCCGACCTGAAATCAGAAGTGTTAGCACTATTTGGTCACCTTTGATGTTCTTGAACCTCTTATAGTGCGGGTTCCTGCCTGCTGGCGCAGGGTCTGACACAGTTTGGACCACGGCTGAATAAGCAGGTGTAGAAAATAGACGGGAGGCTCAATATTTCTGCTGGCGATGTTTCTAAAGTACATTTTGCAGCCTTCACCACAACTACCAGCAGCTGTTACCTAAGTAGTCAATTTCTTTGGTGCCCAGCAGAACTAGAACTGAATTCAATTCAATATCAGAACTGAAGATCTGCCTCTCCCCTCAGTCATTGGTCAGGAGTCCTAACTACTCAGTCCCATGTGACTTGCATTTGCTGTATATGATGTACACAGAATTTTTTCCAGAGACATTCGTTTCACAACTACCAGTAAACCCATCTAAGATGCGTTGAAATCAAAGTAATCAACATAGACCTCAAATTAATGTCTGAAGTGCACCATCTCCTGGAATGTATTTTGTAATGTATGTAGCATTTAAATATACTGCATTTGTCATTCCAACAGATGGTGCATCACAAACATTTGTGGTAATAAAATGCATTACTACAAATGTTTGTGATGCATCATGTTAGAATGACAAATGCCATACATTTTATTGCTAAGGATCTGCGTTGGTATCTGGAAGGTTGCTGATTCAAAACTCATTACTAACAGAAGGGGTCCTACTCCATTGGGATCCAGAGCAAGGCCCTTAACCAGAAAATTGCTCCAAGGCGCTATACAATGGCTGACCCTGCACTCTGACCCCTCAAAGGTCTTGTGAAAAGATAAAAATCTAAATTTAAAAATAAAAAGTTTGTGCCACACCATCTGTTGGAATGACAGACAGAAACCCAGATACACAGACACTTATCCTTTTAGCAAGAAATGCATGTGTTCTGCATGTTGTGAGCAAACAAGTAGATTACTGCAACACAAGTAACAGGAGATTTTTATTCTTCCCATGGACGTTTATCATAATGTATAGCATTGGTCCTCATTGGCTTGTTCTAAACTTTGCTATCTCTGTTTTGAATGAACAGGAGATAAACACTTGTCTCAGTCATCACTACAAACTACACGGGGTAAGTAACATATAAACAAATATCATGTTTGGGTGGAGTATTCCTTTAAAGCCAGTTTTGTAGAAAGTACACCAAGCAGGAGAAAGCATTTGGCAAAGCCTTCGTTTCTGCTGCCCTGTAAAAACACAGGAACTGAAACGAAGGAGCAGGACCACCTCAACGTCTCATGAATGTGGAACAAAAGATCTGCTTTCGAATGGCTAGTGCCAGTCATTAGGTTGACAAGTGCCCGCCCTGCCCCACCCTTCTGCCAGCGTTGCCTAGCAACAATAAGCACACTTGTGGTTGGCAGTCATTCAAGATGTCCTTAGATGGAGGAGTCCAGAAAGGACGGTAGTGGAACAAAGTTAATTTAAATAAAGCACCCAAATAATACTATTCCAAAACATTTCACACCAAGGAGTGTGGCCATATTGTGCTTCAAACACGTTGAAGTTTTCACACATTATGTCTGTTAGAAGAGTATAAGAGGGATGGCGACCTTTGCCAAGTCTGCCCATGGCGTCGTTTTTCACGTTGCTTTTAGCTCAGTGTGTGCCAACCATGATTATGACTAGCAGTTCTCCTGAATCATTTAGGAAACTTAGCATTTCTGTCGATCATAAACTAAACTAATAACATCATAATAAGGACCGGCGTCTAAACTTCTGACCATGTAGTTGTAATGACTCACCCAGGGTCTGATCCCTCGTTCAAGGGTCTTTTTTTTGTTGTCTTTTGCATATTTTGTTAATGAACATGTTTTCTGTTTGATGTGTTATTGAATATTATCTTGTTTGTTAATTATTTTGCATTTTGTAAAATACACAGTGGATTCACAAAGTATTTACACCCCTTCACTTTCTCCACATTCTTTCATGTTGTAGATCATTTTAAATGAACACATCTGCCCATCAATCTACACTCACTACCCCATAACGACAGAATTTAAACATGTTTTCAGAATGGTTTGTAAATGTATTGCAAATCAAAAACCAACATCTCTCATTCCTATAAGTATTTAGACGATTAATTCAGTAGTTTGTAGAAGTCTACAAGCTTTGCCCGCCTGGATTTAGTCAGTTGATGATCTGAGTCTTTCCAGGCTCCGTTAGCCTGGTGGGAAGAGTCTGTCAAGTGTCACCTTCAGGTCTCCCCACAGATGGTTTATGGGCAGTGGTTGGGCCACCCAAAGACACTCGCAGACTTGGCCAGAAGTCACTCCAGCATTGCAAACAACTACTTGTCTGAGAACTTTCTGGATTTGTATTATTTACAGGTACTTTAGAATACGTACCCCGTTTTATTTATGTGGACATTTTTGAAACAAACTTTACTTCTGTTGTGGAGTTTCTGAGTTCTTGGACTTCAATGATGACTTTTACTTTTCCTCCTGATGAAGTTAGTCACATCTTCTGCAGCGCTGGTTTGTATTGCTGGGCACTGCTGTCTCTGAAAGGGGCCACCCGTGACATCACGGGTGGGACACTTGATTTGAGATCCGTCCTCGAGTCTGTGGATAAAAAACGCAAAAGAAATGTTTGATTGTCTGTGTGTGTGTGTGTGTGTAATTGACTTATGGTGACAAACTTTAGGGCTGCTCTTTTCCAACTATGATTTAGGATTATTAAATGGTGTAGATGATCACATGATGTGCTTCTTTTTAACAGTTTCCTGGCTTTATTTTCCGTTTATTTTGAAAAAAATCTTTTCTGCTTTTTGGTTTTAACATACGCTAATTCTGATTTGACACTCTGAAAATGCATTTGAATCATATTTAAAGACGTTCATTTATTTTCATATCCTATTGATGGCATTTTGTGGTGCGTTTGTTGCGTCATCACTATGGAAGTCAGGTCAGAGGTCGTGGTTTAAGATGTCAGCAGCATAGCAGTATAAATGGTCACCACCAGAGATTCGGATAAGTATATGCAATGAGTGTTGTGCTTTACTTCGGAGCTTTTGGCCCAAATTGCAGAATTCTTGTTTTTTCTTTCTCAACTACACTTTTTGTTTTCGGTATTACTCACATTTAAAATGAATTTTAAGTTCCTGCTACCTTGCTGTATTTTTCTGTTAATACAAAAAGGAGTAAAACTCGGAGAAGAAACAACGATTCATGAAATAATGTCTGGTACTTTTGCCTGCTACATACAAGTGGAAAAATGGCTGCTGAATATCAAGGGACCACCGCATCAAGGGCTTGTGCAGGAAGACGCATGTAGCAAGTCACACCACCATGGAATTAGTAGTTTAAACAGGACCTGTTAATATTAGAGAGCAAAACTAATAAGAAATTGTTTAAAAGAAGACACTTACCTTTAAAAACGTACCGTGAGCGCATGTCAGTAGTATGGTGGCTGCATGCTTCGAACACAGGGGGCTCCATGGGGTACTTGGAGGCCTGTGTTGTCCTGTTGCGAGTCCCATTGTCCCCCAGTCATCCACCGCTGTCAGAGAAAGAAGCGGAGTGTCTCAGTTTAGTATGTTGACATAATTTACTTCAAAGGGATCCCAAAGACAGTGATGTAAGCTCACCATAGAGCTGGCCTGAGTCGGCGTTCTGTTATTCACGTGAGAGGCAAATTCATTTGGTTTGCTTTCCATTGTTTGTGTCCTTGCAGAAGAGCTGCGTCCTAAAGACTTCATGACACTTCACTGTTTTTATTTGCAGGGTTTGTTTTTAGTTCAATCTTTTGTCTTTCCCGTAATAAAAGATGCCCAGAGTGTAGGCCGGTGCCAAATCCCACTATAAGGGGCATGCCGAGCTGCTGCACAACATTAGAAAGTTCAATATTGAGACATCGTCAGCTTTAACTGGGTTTGCTTGTGCCATTTAAAACACCTGTGCAAGTGGAGAAGTGTTGGGACGGCTGCCCAGTTTGCCCGGCATAAGCCGCATGTATACATTTAGAAGAGAAAACAAAATTAGGCTCTTATTAAATTTCCACAAGGAGACAAAATGGTCGCCTTCTGCCAGAGAAAACCCCCCATCCTTACTGCACATCCCGTACTCTTGTTGTATTAAAGGGCAGGCTGCCAAAAAAGCAATGCGACTTTCCCGAATCGCTGCCCCAGCCAGCATTCCCACACTGAAGGCCCCTCATGCCTTTCGGGACTCATCAAGGCGCGCCTCGTTCCAGACAAGAGCCCAGCATGCATGTGTTTGACAGATTGATTCCTCACACCGTGATAAAAGAAGATGTCTCGGAGTGCAGCTCATTTTTCTTTCAGTTAAGACACTTGTTTTTGATGCAAAGTGGCAGGATCCTGCAGTGCAGCATTTATGGCAAGCAATTTTATTTTTTTTCTAATTACTTTCTAATTACTTACAAAGCCAGCACTCGTCCATGCATACAAATGAGAAGGACAGTTCAGTTACAGCTGTTTGGCATAAATAAGAAAGAGGTGGGCTGTCACTCAGGCGGGCCCACTTAAAGAGATGACGACTTACCTAGGAAGAGCATGAGCACATGTGGCTATGGGGGCTTCGCTTTTGTGGTACTGCTGCCATCAGGCAGTCCCGGGGGTCTCTGCTTGTGTGCACTGTGAACACTCTCGCCATGTTCCTTGGAGTTTCCTCCCACTCTCCAAAAACATGCAGATTTAGAAGCTGATCTAGCAGGAGCAAGTGTGCTCTTCTGCCCTTCTTTGCACCAAATACGTCTGTGAAAAGTCAAAAAGGGAGCCCTAACCAGGGGGCCACACAGCCATTCTGACTCACAATGACTCAATTAAAATGACCCTTCATGCTGTACACGTCCGACTAGAAATACAACCCCCAGTCATGTCACTTGTAGGTATTCTCAGATGATTCTGCACTAATGGGGTGTATCGACAAGGGGGATGACACTGAGGACAAGAGCTTTGTTTCTTGGTGCAGAAAGAATCACCTGCAGCTTTACATCAGCAAAACCAAGTAACTGGTGATTGACTTTCATCACCCAAAGAGCCTCTGTGTCCAGTCAGTATACTGGGGCCGGATTGGATAGGCGCTGCACTCCTACAAGTGCTTGGGGGTCCACATTAATGTCTTGTAACACAGTGAAGCTATATAAAAAGAGCAGGGCAGGTTCTGATTCATTTAAGAGACTGCACTCCTTTAATGTGGAAAGTGACATCCTTCCCATGTTCTACAACTCTGTAATGGCCAGTGAGGTGTGCTGGGCCAGTAACATCACTTCAGGAGCGGTCCACCGAATTAACAAGCTGATTAATAAGGCAGACTCAGTGATGTGACGCACTCTGGAGACCCTGGAGGAGAAAATTGAAAAAAAACTGAGTGCCATTATTAACAATGCCTCACATCCCCTCTCTGACACACCAACACTGACGACTTTCAGCCAACCAATCACTCACCACAAGCTGCCGTGGAAAAAACCTCCACCTTCAAAGAAAGCAGTCACTGAGCCCAGATGAGAACGCAGAAATGTCTTTATTTGCACAAATGTCTCAGTCCATGGAGTTAGCAGTCAATTAAACAGTTCACCTGCTTTTATATTTTTTTCTGATTACTTCAACTCATCAAATAAATCACATCATCTGACTCTTAATATGGTGATTTCTCACTCCTGTCGGCTCTCCAATTATTGTGAACTTTGCGATGTTAAGAGGGGTGTTTTATGGGTTTTCCTGTTTATCTCAGCACCTGCTTTATAAGAGTTGTGTTTGGACTATTCCATCAGTTTAGCCCTGCTTTCTGGGGGTGGTGTTTGTTACTCATTTACCTCATTCTAACCTTGGAAAAATATGCTGGTATACATTGTAAAAGACTCTTATCTATCTATCTATCTATCTATCTATCTATCTATCTATCTATCTATCTATCTATCTATCTATCTATCTATCTATCTATCTATCTATCTATCGACTGCCCGAATGGCCTTCCCTGTATTTTTACCTTTTGTTTCTGGTCGCCACACTCAAATGCAGGCAGACAGGCAGCGGCTGCCACAATCTGAGCCCGGCACTCGAGTCCCACTATACTTTTCCACCCCTCCTTCAGACTTGGCCTCATGGTGACCGCTATCAGGCTCCTTCAATCTGTCTCTCCTCCTAATTAAATGTCTCTGAGTGGGCTGACAGAGAAGCGCTGATAAGAGGCGGTGTGCCTGACACACTTTGCGCTCTGCGTCCGACCCTTTCTTTTTCCAGGTTCACTTGCCGCTGACAGCTGATAGACTTCCATTGTAAACACACTTCTTCCTTCACAGTAAACTCCATCACTGCCATCGAGGAGTCCACTGCGAGTGTCCAGCTGGCCAAAGGATGAGACAGAAAACAGTGAGCAGGCTGCCCTTAATCCCTGTAACTTTAAGTGTGCACTTTAGGCTGCATGCTGGATTTGGGGTCTCTACCGATCGCCCTAGCTGTCTACTCTCCCCAGACTTTGTGATGTTTCATTGCTAATCTATCCATTGCATTGGCTCTTCGTGTCTCAATGATCACAATCACAGTAAAATGATCATCTTCTGTATGCAAGTAAAAGGCACATATTGTTCATCTTAATTAATGATGCTTTCGGTTGTTCCCCACTTTTATACTCTGTGCTCATAGCACCCATAAACAGTAATAAATATCTGACACCACCAGAGGGCATAGCATTGCAGCCATCACGGTGACCTCTAAATGTTTGCTCTGCTTCCACAGAACAGCAGACACAACTCAACAGGCCAGTGGTAGAGAGAAGCGAGTGAATCTGACTGCAGCCGAGTCGCAGCACATGCTGGCCTATATTCAAAGTTAGGATGGCAGAAATGTCGAGGTAAGGTAGTTCTACTCACTGATATGGTGGTGGAGGGGGGCAATGTTTGGCACATTGATTGGCAAGTACGGATTTCACTGGATTCTGTACGTGTGATAAGAAGGACCCAACAAGCCCACCATAGTCAGTAATTTTCATTTCCTCCTGTTATTCCATCCATTACCTGAAGTTGTTCAGTGCCATTAAACACAAAGTAAGCACAGGCCAGCCTGAGACGGCACCCACTCACAGGGGTCCACTTGTATTTGTCAGCAAATCCAACATGCACTGCACTTGTATCGGAAGAAATGCCAACTTAGACCGAGGATTATAAAATATCACACTTAAAATGGTGATAATATTCTTAGGAAGACACCGAACAGCTCTACTGAGGACTGGTGGAGCAGCTGCAACTGTTTTACAGCAAAGCACATAAAAACAGAAATGAAAATAAACAGAAAGTAAGGAGAAATCAGAATGGTGAAGATGGCCCCCTAGACAGGAAGGAAATGGCAAAAAGCCCACCCTGTTCAAACAGGGTCATCATCTAAACATACAAAAATGAAATGGAGCCCTGAAGGCTGTAATCCTAATGTGAAGGAGGTCCAAGAAAGTGCTGAGATAAAAGAGAAAAACGACTCAAAATGACAGCAATGGAGTCTCAGAGGCAGCCAGCATACTACGGTGCTATCTTCACGTATTCTGACAAAGTGCTGCTGCCTCACAATTCTGAGGACGTCGGTTCAACGCCTGCCTGGACCCCTGTTGGCCTGTCCTAGCTGAGTTCTGCTGGCGTTTTCTCCAACTGCTCAGGTTTCCAACAACATCCCACACCTGGCGCCTTCTGAATAAGCCCTACAATGGAGTGGACCCACCCAGAGCTGCTCCCCGGCCCCCTGACAGACAGCATACTCAGCAAATCGGGCCTTCATTTCCATTTACTCTGACCTTTCAAAGATTCCTTAATGATTATTTAGTGTGTCAAATTATTGCTATTTTATCGAAACAATTGCAACACTATTTCCTTGCTGATTTTGTAAATCAATGGGCAAGTGACTGACTTAATTCAAAGCCACTGCTGTGACTGGTAAACCAGAGGACGTCATTTAAAGAGGCCAGCAAAGTTCAAAACGCAAAGAGGGATTCTTAGCCAAAAATTGGAAGCAAATTGGTTTAAGCTAAAACCAACAATGAATAAAGAGGTGTCTAAGAAAAGATTCTCTTTTTGGTGGGAAATAAACTGTGAAGCACACAACAAATCATCCCACAGCACAGACCTTACTGCATCACTATCTTAAAGAAGGGGGCTTGATGAAGTCACACACAACAACACCGCTGCTCACATGGTGCCAATGACGCCATTTCTTTAGCAGAAACAGGAAAGGATGAGACCAGAAGATGAAATGTCACAAAGAGCCAAAAATCAGAGTCGTCAACAACAATCAAAATCACAGAACAAAGAAAGAAAGGATTTTATTAATAAAAAAAAAATCAAACACAAAATCACATTCCAATGAGGAGTTCAAAAGGCTGAAAATGGCGTTGCAGGAACACACAAAATATTTTTAGGACCCTTAAAACAAGAAACTAAAATCAGAAATGAATTCCACAGATAGCAAAACCCAAAGTACAAAAAAACGGAATATCAAAGTAAGTGGAAATAAAGCAAGAAAAAAAATTAAAAACTGAAAGTGAATTATGACATCTAACCAATATGGCTGCTAATACCACTAAAACCACACAAACTGGTGATGCCTGCAAAGCAAAGAACAGGCACAACATGGCATCAGAGGACGTGATTGGCATATTGATAAAAATAAAAAGTAATCAAAGGGACAAAAAATAATGAATAATGTTAAGACATAACTATAGGCACACCCATACCCAAGATGATGCCACTTTCGTACTGAATTTCATGATGGCAGCCATGAGATGATTACACACCTTCTGAACTTTCCTGACTCGCCTTCTCACTTTGATGATCAGTTCTTTCTAATAAACAGGCCGACGCCGGGCTGAATTGTGACGTCTTGCATGGCTTGCCTGTACATTTTATTTTCTCATTTCATTCATTTTATTTTTCTCCCTTGGTTTGAAAAGCAAAAAAAGGGAACACAAATTTTGTGAGACAGCAATGAACAGATGTCACTGAAGTAACAGTATAAATGAATAAATAAACAAAAGTGAAATGTTATTTGCTAATCCTGACAGACCACACCAAATGCTCTCACCCACTCCCACCCGGCCTCATCCTCTCCAGTCTCAGAGCTCTGACTAGGAGTCCCAAAGCACACAAGTCACAAACAGTATCTGACCTGCCAGAGGGGAAAAAGATCAGCTAGTGACACAGCCACAAAGGATCTTATGAAATAAAAACATTTATTCTGTACAAAAATGCTCTTTAATACAAGAAGCTCCGTGGAGCACAAATGGAAGAAAAGCAATTGCCGGAAATGACAAGGCAATCCGAGGCAAACAAGTTCAAATCACAACTCCAAAGCAAAGTCAAAAGCAGAGCACAGGTTCAAAAATCCAGGAACTCACAAAGCACAGCAAGAACCACAAAAAGCACACAAACTCCCCAACTTCACAGGGCATTTGTGATGAACCACCTGGAACTGTGGGAAACCCTTACCTTCATAGGGTAGGCCCTGGTGGTCCAGCCTCTTGTGAAACCATCCACAAAACACATGAAACATAACAAAAGATACATAGATACGTAACAAACAATATTAACATTAACCACAGAATTGAAGAAAACAGACATTAGACAAGAATTTGAACTCCAGACGAGGTGGAATCCTGGCTGAAATATAAGTGACTGAGCCACCAGCAGGCCTTACAGGTACAGCTGACAAGAAGAAGACGAACTTTTGATCCAAACATCCCGCTTTACTTCACAACCGTCTCAAAGGAGGGTCTGCTTTTTAAATGTGTTTTTTTCCAATTTTTGCAGTCATTGTATACAACACATTTCTAGAGCTGAAGGACAATGTCGTCACTGAATATTCTAATCGGGAGCAGAGTTGGTGTGTGAAATGAGAGAGAAGCCCAAACGTCTACCACTTCCACCCTGATACACCAGCCCAGGGAGGAAACGCTGTTGGTAGAAATTAAAGAGGAGCACTGGGACAAAGTCAGGACGAACTTTTTCACACAAGGGTTATAATAAACTTGTGCAAACTACTGAGTCACGCAGCTGAAGCGCAAACTTTAACAACTTTTGGAAAGAATCTGAATAAGGTAACGGGACAACATGGCTGGTAGTAAGAGTAGTGGTGTCAGTGTTGTCACATCTACAGGTGTAATGAAATGCTTACACTTGCATGTCTGACTAACACACAACACATTCTTACTCTCTGGCACCATGATGAACAAGAATGGATCAAAATGCAAAATTTAATTTTAATTTATAGAAAACACAAATCAGCTAACCTGACATATTCCTTATTTCTTTCCACATGACTAGTCCAGTTATGAGATTATGAAATCTAATAAGCCCCAGGAACTGCATGGCCTCCTCTCGTTGGTCAAACACTTTGTGGAAGGATGATGACAGTCCTCATAAGACTGACTTGTTCTTCACATTTCAGTGATTTATTCCCACCATTTGCTATTCCAGACAGATGTCTAGAATGACCCCACCTCAGATAGATTCATCTTTGAGTGTTACAGTATCGAAAGACCAACAACAGGCTGAGACGCGAGGTTATTTTGTGGGGTCGGAGTTTAATTAATATTAAATTTGAATTTGACTCCATTATATTAATGGTCTGTGACGGACTGACGCCTTGTAGGGATGGGCTCCAGGCCTTAGGGAGCCTGAATTGTATCAAGTGGGCATAAGAAAGTTGTGTTAGGTGAGTATGGATGGTGCTTATTGGTTTGCACCAATGGTTTGCCGACTCAATTTTCACATGCTTTAAGCCTAAACATATTAAGTATTATATATTAACACATATATTAAAATAAAAAAAATTCAAATATTAAAATGATGAATGTGCTTAGAGCCAAAAATTTGGCTGGCAGATAACATAACCAGATTGCAATTAACTAGAAATAGCTGTGGTGTGAAGGCAGCCGTGCAGAATCATGCCTAAATTTAGAACAATTCCCATTTTCTATTCAGCGGTATACATACTTGTCTTTCTGGCGACACAGATTTTGCTTCTGTAATTAAAACTCAGTTATTCTGTGGAATGATTTGAAAGGTGTGCCGATGTGTGTGACTGGCTTGTTAAGAAAGTTGAAAATATCCTGTCACTTATGACTTGCCTGCCTTTCCGGCTTTAGGCTCAGTGACAAAGTTTATACATGTTTAACAGAAGCCATGGTTGTGGACTTGGAGAGAGGGGGGCAGGTTTGTGGTGAGGTCGGGGGGTCAGGTTGTTTATTTAATGTTTTGTTCCATTCTGATCTTTGTGGTCTTCTATCTTTATTTAGAATGAAACTGATCCGTGGCAGCGAGGCAACACTTGACTGCCTGCCTGTTTGTGCACTAAAGGAGCTACAGACCAAAGAACGGCAGAAAGACAAGGTCACCCCACCAAAGAGATTCCTCTCAAACACAAAAGAATCAACCTACATATTTAGATTGATGCCATGCAGACCTGGTGGTCTTCAGTCTAGCTCCTTCACCACATTGCATGTGCAAGTCTCTTACCAAAAGCTGTTGGAAGGTAACACTGGGGGACTCATGACCTGCTTATCCAGTTTAAACCACAGGATTATCTGAAGCCGATATTTCAAGAGACATACGGCTTCCCGCTCAGGACAGCTAAGAGACCGAATCATATTTCCTGAGAAATCTTCTCGGCCTTAATTAGAGTTTGAAGTTCCCAGGGGTATTTAACCTCTGGCATTCAGTTTAATTAGCTTAAATTCAAAAGAGGCCACAACTAGATGCAGTGTTTCTACGCTGCTCTTCACACATTTCTGTCATTTTCTTGTTTTTTTTTTTCATTTTGTGTCTACTCTTGCATGAGAAACATTAACAGAATCTGAATATTTTGAGGAAACCGACAAATCCAGTGATTTCTTTATTTATATTGTTTATGGGAGAAACCTATCATTCTCCAGGATAAAAAAACAATATACTTTTTTGTTATAAAATGTTGATGTAATTAGAAGTGGAGAGTACGTCTTGACACAAGCAGTTTACTTGCAGGCTATCAGTGTAAATCTTACTTTCTTTTATGTTAATACACCTGTATAACCACATAGCCATTCCAGTAGACATACAGTTAGGTCCATAAATATTTGGACAGAGACAACTTTTTTCTAATTTTGGTTCTGTACATTACCACAATGAATTTTAAATAAAACAACTCAGATGCAGTTAAGTGCAGACTTTCAGCTTTAATTCAGTGGGGTGAACAAAACGATTGCATAAAAATGTGAGCCAACTAAAGCATTTTTTAACACAATCCCTTCATTTCAGGGGCTCAAAAGTAATTGGACAAATTAAATAACTGGAAGTAAAATGTTCATTTCTAATACTTGGTTGAAAACCCTTTGCTGGCAATGACAGCCTGAAGTCTTGAACTCGTGGACATCACCAGATGCTGGGTTTCCTCCTTTTTAATGCTCTGCCAGGCCTTTACTGCAGCGGCTTTCAGTTGCTGTTTGTTTGTGGGCCTTTCTGTCCGAAGTTTAGTCTTCAACAAGTGAAATGCCTGCTCAATTGGGTTAAGATCAGGTGACTGACTTGGCCATTCAAGAATTTTCCACTTCTTTGCTTTAATAAACTCCTGGGTTGCTTTGGCTGTATGTTTTCGGTCATTGTCCATCTGTATCATGAAATGCCGCCCTAACAATTTGACTGCATTTAGCTGGATTTGAGCAGACAGTATGTCTCTGAACACCTCAGAATTCATTCGGCTGCTTCTGTCCTGTGTCACATCATCAATAAACACTAGTGTCCCCGTGCCACTGGCAGCCATGCACGCCCAAGACATCACACTTCCTCCACCGTGTTTTACAGATGATGTGGTATGCTTTGGATAATGAGCTGTTCCACGCCTTCTCCATACTTTTTTCTTGCCATCATTCTGGTAGAGGTTGATCTTGGTTTCATCTGTCCAAAGAATGTTTTTCCAGAACTGTGCTGGCTTTTTAGATGTTCTTTAGCAAAGTCCAATCTAGCCTTTCTATTCTTGAGGCTTATGAGTGGCTTGCACCTTGCAGTGCACCCTCTGTATTTACTTTCATGCAGTCTTCTCTTTATGGTAGACTTGGATATCGATACGCCTACCCCCTGGAGAGTGTTGTTCACTTGGTTGGCTGTTGTGAAGGGGTTTCTCTTCACCATGGAAATGATTCTGCGATCATCCACCACTGTTGTCTTCCGTGGACGTCCAGGTCTTTTTGCGTTTTTGAGTTCACCAGTGCTTGCTTTCTTTCTCAGGATGTACCAAACTGTAGATTTTGCTACTCGTAATATTGTGGCAATTTCTCGGATGAGTTTTTTCTGTTTTCGCAGCTTAAGGATGGCTTCTTTCACCTGCATGGAGAGCTCCTTTGACCGCATGTTGTCTGTTCACAGCAAAATCTTCCACATGCAAGCGCCACACCTCAAATCAACTCCAGGGCTTTTATCTGCTTAATTGATAATGACATAACGACGGACTTGCCCACACCTGCCCATGAAATAGCCTTTGAGTCAATTGTCCAATTACTTTTGAGCCCCTGAAATGAAGGGATTGTGTTAAAAAATGCTTTAGTTGCCTCACATTTCTATGCAATCGTTTTGTTCACCCCACTGAATTAAAGCTGAAAGTCTGCACTTAACTGCATCTGAGTTGCGTCATTTAAAATTCATTGTGGTAATGTACAGAACCAAAATTAGAAAAAAGTCGTCTCTGTCCAAATATTTATGGACCTAACTGTAGATGTTAATGTAGCATTTAACACAGCTATAGTCAGTCCTGCCTATTAATTCATAGAAATGTCTGTGCATGAACAACACGACAACAGCCAACAGCAGAGGCCCAACAAGGTACAAACTGGATGACTGGAGACTGACACACGTGAGGTCAAACAATCTTTCATGAAAAGTAAAATGCAAACTAGGAAAAGTCAAAGCCAGGTTTAAACCCCACAAGTCCCTTAAATTGTCGTGTTTCTGTTTAATCATGAGTTTGTTCTTAATCACTGTGAGCGCCACCTCCTGTTAAAGTGTAATTGTGCCAATGTCATATGCCATGGAGGTTCTTGCCACAATGATTAGCAACACGCTGCATCCACAGCCAATAAATGACAGTGCTCTTTGAAAAACATGGATAATGATAAAATGTTAAAAAAAAAAAGAAATTGAGTAACAATGAGAAACAAGAAAAAACACAATTCACAAATGTGTGTCTCTGACCCATTCATAAGTAGGATAAACATTAACTTTGAGATTCTGGGTGGTTTTAAATTCATTATTTCAATCATTCCTCCATCAACAATGTGGCCACAGCCATACCAAAATACAAAATAGCGGTGGATGCAAAGAAAATGGCTAACAAGATGTCACGATGATGTCACCATCACAAAGGCAAAAATATTTAAAGTTGTCAAAGACAAATGCAGAATACTAAAACCTTGCTCACAACAGATATAATATTTACATAAAACAAAAATAAATACAAATTTAAGAACTGGAGGGATGTCCATGAGGCATATTCAGAACAAAATGCGATCGAGGAATGCGCTGAGGTGACTGGCAGCAGCACTAGAAGTATCCCAAGAGGAGTCGTACAAGGGCCTCCACCACCTCGGTTGGACAAGCTCGCAGTCAGAAGAGAACCAGAGGCAAAGACGCACGTGTCAAGGAAGAAAGGGGTGCTGAGGATGAGGAATTCTGAGAGGGAGGAATGAGTGTTTGGTTGGATGCTTAAGCAGATAGCACAGACAGAACAGAGGGGCATACATCTTGCTATTTTGTGTTGTGTGTATTCCCTTGTACATGTCTGAGTTGCTCAAAAAACACACACTTCCTAACCCTAATCTGAACCATCCTGGCATTTGCCTGCTTTAGGGGTCTGCTCTAGACTGCCCCACTTTGTTACGATACACAAAAGTCATAAACAAAGAAAGCACAGAAGACACACAGAGAGGTGAGGAACATAAGCAAAAACAACAAGATGAAGCACTGGCAAGTGATAACATTGAATGTCTGATCCAGGTCACAAAGGGCCCATCCCTGAGACCATAGATCTGTTTCAGGCCAACAGACACCCTCATGCTAGGTCAATTTAAACTCTCTAATTTATCTGTATCAAAAGACAACTGCTAGAAACATACAGCTATGGGTACTTCAGCTTAACCGGCCTGGGTTCCAATTACAGACATACTGTACCTGTAATCAGCTTGGGAAAACATGGATGTCTGAGGCATGCACATAAACGAACGGTAGATAAATCATTGGCTCATAGCTGGATGAGAAAACCTCTTCAAATGGAAGAATTAACAATTCAGTCCTTTCAGTACTATTCCTGCTGCATGGCTTTACTTTTTCCTTAAATTGGCGCCATCAAGACTGACAAATCTGAAAAAGACACAGTGAAAGTGTAGGAGTCTTTAGCTTTGGAATTCATACATTTTATGGGGAACATTTGACACCAACAGATATCAAAAAGAGTTTTATTTGAAGGCATCTGCCTTGTTCAGTTTTACAATATATTACTTTCATCTTACTTTTTCTTTACATAATATATTTATCATCGGTAAAGGAAATCAGACATGCTCCTGGAATAGGCCTCAGCAGGTCAAACAAAGCATTTGTGAAAAAAGGCACATAATCAATCTTCATAAAATTTGTGCATCAGTAAATCATTGAAAATTAGAAAAAATAAATAAATTAAATAAATTAAAAATGTTGAAAATGTATAATGTTGGGGACATTGCATGTAACAGTAGGCCATCCTTATGAAGGAATTCTTCCTTAAGAGTCTGCTGTCAGGTCCTGGAAAACTCAATAACAGAAGCAATGAGAGAGTTGACTGGGAAACATGTATTGCTTCCTTCACGTGAGGACCATTCAGTACAATCTTTCTCCCGGCCTATTTTAAACTTTATTTTGTTACAGGTCCTGTTATCTCATTGCTTTTTCCCGATCACCATCTGTACTGTCAACCAATAATGTAACACCACAATGAAACAGACATATTGTACAGGACAGTTTTAGAAAGGTTCGTGTTCAGTTTCTTACAGAAGTGTCAATCGAGTCTTTCCACATTTCTTCCACCCTGACATAAGCAGGATTAGCACATCCACTGAATCCTTTGGTTTTTTTTTGGTTACTTGTCCTTCTGATTGAATTCCAAAAGCTGCCCTGATACTACTGAATTGGGCAGAGGTCCTTGTTTCCCTGAATTGACATTGCCAAGACTTGGGCTACCTGCCTGGTAGAGTCTATAAAAAAGCAGAAGCCACATCTGCTAATGTCTTGGGTGCTTTACCCAATTTCGGATCATCCATTTTTGCCCAGAACACCTCTGGACTACCAGCCTCAAACCAAAGTTGGCGTCTTTGGACATCTCCACTTCCAAGCACCGGCCTGTGTCCCTGCTGATGACTGGGCCATTCTGTTAAAACAATAATTAAATAAATAAACATTGATAAAAGAAAGCTTTCTGAATTTGATAGATAGATAGATAGATAGATAGATAGATAGATAGATAGATAGATAGATAGATAGATAGATAGATAGATAGATAGATAGATAGATAGATAGATAGATAGATAGATAGATATGAAAGGGTGGCACAGTTTCATTGTGGTGCACTGTACAGACAATGGGGTTTGAAACCCAACATGTAGTTTGCATGATCTCCTTGTGCTCCAGTTTCCAAGTTAAGTGAATTAGTGTTGCCAAATGGTCTCTAGTGAGTGCAGTTGTGAGTGTAAACTGGGCCTACCTTACCCTTGGCTTAATCAGCAGAACTTCTTTCAGGGTCAGCCCCTGCCTTTAAAAGTTCCATAAGGTGGCGCTGCACTCCTAAGCACAAGTTAATGCCTACACTTGGTGGCTGCCATGCTGCTTGCACTCATTGATATGCTGCCAGATGTCACATTTTTCCATGTTGGAAATGCTGCCATCAAACAGTCTGGGGATTCTCCTGGCTTTCTGCCCATCATCCATAACCTTTCTCTCTTTCTCTCTCATTTCACTGCCAATTGGATTAATTACATGTAGGGAGTCATTTAAACAAGTAGGTCATACTGCCCCCTGGTGGTCCCTACTTTGAGATGTTGGCACTTGGTCTCCAGGTGATATACAGGTTCTACTTCTACCAACACCCTTCTAGCCAGGAGACCCATTGTACAGTTTCTAGAATATCACAGAAGTACTTTTATAAAAAGACAAGTAAAACTCAAAAAATGTAAATTTTAAAGGCCATCCTATCACTGAATAGGATTAAAGCTATTTAAGGACTATGGGAGCCACAGTCTACTTTAGCAGCCTCTGATACATCTGAATCTAGATGAGAAACAAAATTAAAATATAAATTAAAGAACAGGGAAGGCTCTGAACTCTTGAGCCCTGCATACAACATTTAAGGCCTAGTGTCTAAAAAAGCTGTCTGGAGAACAGAGGTTGCAGGTTTGGTCCTCACCACTGAACCTCTTCTTTAACACAATGTTAACTAGCAGATAAACATTATTTTCTACCCAGTTGAGTCTCACAGCCACTTCTGTACTACTTCTTAAAAGATTCATGACGTGAGCCACATACGAAACACTAAGCTAAGGTTTTGCTCATTAAGAATGACTGGTGCAAATTTTAATTCATTATTTTAAATAACTCAAAATAAGGGTGTTTCAGTTCAGGCTTTGCAGATGCATAATTTATTTTATAATAAGCAGTCACTAAAAGAGGAGCCTACAACTTGAACAGCTCCAGACTGTGCCTTGCGCTAGAAAGTCCCTAGATTTAGCAAAGAGACCATTTTCATTCCAGCATCCCTGTCTCATAAATCAAATTCTCGCCTCTCATGGGTCAGACTCTTTGTTTTTATGCTTCAAGTACGATGATGCTTTGTCCTTAAGAAGCTTCAATTGTGTTCTTACCTGTTAGTGTCATGGCCTTGCTAGTGTGACCAGTTCTCTGAAGAATGAGCAATTTAATTTAAGAGCACTGAGACCTACAGAAAAAAGTAATCCACATTGCTTAAATAAAAAGTCCCAGGAGTTATCTTAGAACCAAAGGCTCAGCTCAATATGCCCATAATTCCAGTAGGTGAGGGTCACAGATGAAGCATTTCTCAAAAGCAGGTCACAAGTCTAAGGCCGAAAAAAAACCAAAAAAACAATAAACCAATAGACGCTCCTAAGGCTGAGCAACTGTATTTTTCCATCATGACCCATAATGCTCACTGGGAAATGCAGGTATATGATTTAACTGTCACCATGCAGCAAATGATTGCCTTGGTGATGGATCTGCAGGCCTTGATTGCTCAGACCAGACTTCCTTGACTGTCTGAAAAGCTTGCAAATTGTCTCTGAAGAGCCCCAAAATTCTCCCTCATGAACATTTCACTTACCAAGAGGATTTTTCTAGGAAAACCGCCACACAATGTTGCTTTTTGTTCTGCCAAATGACAGAATGGCAAGCAAGAAATACAAGGAAAAAAATGACCAGGAGAAGAACATTTACCAATAAACAAGCAGTGGCCAAAAAATCAGGACAGGAATGTCATATACAAAAAGTCAGATATCAAAATCAAAAAGGCCTAGCCAGAAGTCGAGAAACCAAACAAACTACCACTAACATGCCCACCCAAGTTATTTATTAAGTAGCCACAATTCTAGACAACTCCTCTTGTGAAATTCCCGGCTTAAATACAGTTGCCCTTTTGACTCTACCATAGCTTCACTTCCAACCCTTAGTAAATACACAGGATCATGTCATAGAAACCAGCACTTAAAATGACATATTACGAAATTCAAAATGCTATAGTAATCACAACAAAACCTTAGCAAACAAAATATAAGAACTTCTGAACAAACAAAACACTAGAACCAACAGTAAAACTGAATTCTCTATGCATCCAAAGCTTTCTGAAAAAAACGTCAAACCTCAGAAAAACTACACAAAATAAAGTGGAGCCTGTGACGTCGTAACACTTTCTAACGCAGTTCTTGGATAAATTGAGCATTCATACATTTTGTTTACCACAGTACGAGTTAAAAGGGCTTGTGTGATCTCAGAATTGACATGGAAGGTTGACAGATGCACCTGCTGTGGGAATGTCTGAGATTTGATTTTGTTACACGTTTCAAGTTGGGGTTTGAAGCACCAGAATAAATGTATTTATCTTACATCAACTGATTACCCCTAAAAGAATTTAAAACTGTAACTGTAAGAGCAGATGAAGATCTCAAGTACTAATTTGGAATGGATTATCTGAAAAACAAATGGTACCTTATGCTTGATTTCACCCTTGATTATCTACAAGAATTTAAAACTGTTAACTGTGGACAGCAGGTGGAATTTTCATGTGCATATTTTTGTTTATAAAAATGCAATGCATGAAAAAATACAAGATTAAATTGGATGTTACAAACTTGATTTGCAGTCATCTTGGTAGCCAAATTCATGAATTCACGGGTAGGCAGAAGTTTTTTAGTATGGAATTACATTGACACATTGCTTCCAGCAGTTTTCGGTTGGTTTTAGTTGATGCTAGTTGGTGTTACTTGCCTGATATGTCTTGAAGATATGGCAGAGGAAGTTGCAGCATTGATGAATGCTGTCAAAATAAACGTTCATCACCCTTTAGATATTTAGTGTCCACTGCATATTCCTCAGGAGCCTCATATTTCATTAGGCTTTATTGCTGACTTACTTTTTAACGGTAACATGAGTGCTGTAGTTATTACTAACAATTTTCCATAACTACGACATTTAGTGCTTTAAAAGAAATTTCCCTGGTGAATTCACAGTATTTATCAGTCATATGTTTCTCTGGTCTTACAAAGTTTGCAATGTGGCATAATGTAATTTTTGCTATATCTTTTCTCAAACATAGTAAACATATCTACAAACTACTTTCTAAAAATGGTGGAACAAAATACAGTGTGATTCAAACTCCAGTGATAAGCAGAAGAGGCTAGAAGTGCCTCCTCAGGGTAAGTGCATTTAGTATTGGACAGATCTCATGTGCATCTGGGCTGGAGACCTTTAGGTTATGAAAGCCTCAGACATACTGTATATCAATCTAATGTAGACAGGAATGTTACAGTTTGGACTGATTGTTCTTGATCAAAGTGTTAATAGATAATAATCAGAAGAATAATATGTTAACAGTGACAAGCTTAAGTGTTGAGCTTCCCTATCGGCTCACCTGAGTGAAGTCCCATAACCGCTGGGATGATCTGGACACATTCTCACAATTTTTCAGACTGGGAGTCCGACCCTTCCCATCATCAATCAAACACTTTGTATCCGGAAGGAAAGTTGTGGAGCCAAGTGGTCCAAGCTGAAGAAGTCCTTCTGTGGTGTATCGAGCAAGCTGAAAATTTAAAAAATGGATGTTTAGCAACATTTCTAGGCACTTTCTATCCAAGTTTAAAACATGTCAATGGACTGTACCCACAGTGGCTCTGAATAACATGTTCATTAAACCTCCTCCACAACCGAAGAGGGGTTTCTTTACTGTAATTTCTGTACACTACAGTAGAAGAGCTCAACAGATTCACAAGGAAGCTGAAAGATATTACTTCCTATTTTTAAAATAAATTAAACAATGTTTTGAAATTATCATCTATTTTCCATTTTTCCAAAAAGGTAATTTTGTTTTAGTAAAAAAGATGAACAAGAAAAGCTTTTCTTCTTTCTTCTGCTGAGCTGGCTTCTCTCCAGATGTTGTTGACTTTACAGGTTTATTTTTAGCTGGTTTATTGTACTGCAGTCTTGGCAGATAATCATATATCCCAACACATTTCAAAATATTTTTTGACTTTCCACAATTCACTTAGACACACAATATGAGTAATGAATGCACTTACAGTATCTCCAAAGTTGACCCTGCATTTCTTTCTGAAATGTCAGGTCATCACTTCCACTCAAACAGAATCTACAGTTTCTGCCCAAGTGGTCTTACTGTGTAGTTGATAGACCCTGATATTCACCCATACATCAGACAGGCAGTGCAGTCTCAGACTGTTGTTTTATCAGGAAGGGTGCTGGTTCACTCCCCATATCAAATGCCTTATAAAGTCTTGAGTGATTCACTTAAACTGCAGTCCCTACAACAAGTATAAAATATGTCTATAAGTACACATCATAAAGCAGCTCATCAGTTGATAACAAAGCCTTTCCACCCCCTGGAACTCTCTTCAAACTCAGGCCAAAGTCACAACTTTACATGACTGTCATTCTGAACATGACACTTAATTGCTAAGAAGAACTCTTGTTGACAATGCCTTATATGCAATATGCAACATGGAGAGCTTCATTAAAACACAAGTCATGCAAGTTTTTTGTGAATGTGTTGGTATATATATATACTGTATGTATATGTATATATATATATATATATATATATATATATCTTTTTTTTTTTTGCATTTTTTTTTAAATTGTTGTTTTCATTTATATATTTAATAATCCCACTCACATTAGTGTTGAAATGTCATTTTTGGCAATACAGGTGTGCATGCACCATTTTGTCATGTGGTAGTCAAAATGTTATTAAAGGGCCTGGTATGGCAGATGCTGCAAGTGTAACTTTCAAGAATTTCTGAAGTATTAATATAATTTAAAAAATTCAAGATTTAGCCTTATTTTGTCTTCTTAATTAAAGCTCACTCAATTTTTGAACCTCTAAAGCTCACATTTTGTCAGAGTTTCTGCAATTTGCTTTCCAGTTGCTGAAATATTTTAATATTATGATGATGATGACACGATTTTGGCAAGCTATTGTTTCTTATGGGCACTACCATTTGTGCTCACTTTCATGGCCACGGCCATACTGTTTATGGTAATATGCCTATTGCTGGTCATGTGGGCATGGTTCGGTGTTCCTGTTTAAAATGGCAATGCACAGCTTCTATTATCCAAACCATGGATTAAACCTTAAACCTTCCTGTTTAAAATGGCTTTTTCTTTTTCCTCCTGATTATAATGGTTTTGTTTGGTTTTAATTTCTAGATTTTCTGATGTTTTAAATTTTTTATAATTGTGTCTTTTATTTATTTATTTATTTATTGTTGTTCGGTGTCCTTGAGCTCCCTGAAAGGCGCCTTGTATAAAAAAAATAAAATGTATTATTAATTTGCTTGCTACTGTTTTGTCAAATATTCTAGTTAAGGCTAAGGATTTTCAGCTATGTTCGATTCTTTTTTTAGTTCTGCGTCCACAGCCCCAGCCCAAATAACCTATTGTCTATGTGGGAGGAGCAAAAGCTTTAGATTTGTCAAAATTTCAATCTCCAGTTTTCAACAGATCTCAACGTTTTTGGGTCCCCTGATAGTGAAGACATCGATAAATGATGCCTGTGTGTCTGTGTGTTACAGTCGAGGACGGTCTTGAGCTAAAATGGATGAACGGAAAAATAGCAAACTCAAAGCTTAAGCTTAAGATTTTGAGCCAAATCAAGAGTCACTCTAGAGGAATGCTCAAATACAGAAAAAAGTAATTATGAATTCTTCTCATCAATTGCTATCGTAGTGACCTATTTTATGATCAGAAAGATCAGCATCAGAGCGGTAAATAAATACTGAAATGTTATAGAATGGTTTGGGTAACTTGGTTCCTAGGACGCAAAGCCTACTGACGCTCATATCCGAATTTGTGACATTGACTTTGGTTTTGTGCTTTCAACTGACCCTTTCCTTTCCTCATCTCATGAGTTTTTGCCTGCTCCTTTATGTGCCATTCATTTCTTAATCCTTCTAGCCTTTAGATTTTTCTTCTCCTTCCTCACAGTTCCCATCTCTCCTAATCACCTAACCTCTGCCTATGACTTTCTGATTCCATGCTTATGGATTCTATACCCAAACTTTTTTCCTAGTCGGCTAATGTCATTTAATTTATTTTAAAACATGTTTTCTAGTGACATGGTGTGACATACGATATTATGATAAATATATGTACTTTGAAAAAAAATTCAGAAACTTTAGAAACTCTTTTCTTTTAGTTAACCATTAACAGATCTTGAGAGGGATTCTACCAGATCAGAAGAAGAATAAAATGAATCCTACAGGCAAGTTTGAAACATAATCTTGCCTGGAGGGCTGAAGTTGAGGGATGGGTTGGTAAAATTTTGAAGGGCATAAGACATGCCTAAACACGGTTGGTCAAGGAACATGAAGCCTGAACCAGGGGACTCAGCCCTACGCTATGACGTCCCACTGGTCCAAGAGGTGCGTTAAGGAAGCACAAGACCGGCACAAATTCTGTGTAATAAAGAAACTCAAACTTCATCCAGAGGACAAGTTGGATCAGAGACATGGGGTCTCTATCAATCCATCATCCACAGACAACGCTGGAACAAAGACAGATCAGTTTATCTGATTAGTCACCTCATTATACAGGCAAACTGATTGCCTAGACTACTGATGAGACAAACTACTACTTATCCAGTGTGTATTGGTATTATTTTGTCACTTTTATTTTACTTTCTGTTTTGGGCACATTTTGAAATTTTATAATGCAAGAACAAAGGTGTAAACCTTCTCTTCTGCTTGTTTTGGTACTCTGTCTTGTTGTAAGGAGTCAGATATACAGTATAAAAGAAAAAGGACAGGATGGTGAGTGTAAACTTGCAAAGGCTAGAGTTGGGTTTTGAGTTCAGGTCTATTTAATAATGAGTCTATAAGTGACAACAGGGTAACTCTAAGACCCTAAAACAATAAAAAAAACAGCTGTTCACACCCAAAAAATGTTAATTCATTATTACCATTACTAGAATTACCAAAATGATGGTGAGAGATCAAGTAAGAGGATGACATAAACATAACTATGTAAATGTAATGAATTATTATTATTATTATAACAAAACAGGATGTAACAGTTAACAAACTGAAATAAACCAAATTCCAAATTACTATTTAATTGTGTAATACTTATTGTCATAGGAGAAATCAAATCTTGAGAACAAAGGACGATGGGCTAAGGCTTTAAAAGAAAAACCCTACCTAGCCCCTTTCAATACCTGGAAGAGACAAGACATATTTGAATAAGTGACGATTACAACTGTGGGTGAAGAGTATAAAGCACTAAGTATTCATCAATTCATACGATTAAAAGCATTCTCTGCACTGAAGGAGCAAATTGCTTCCAGTTGAGATAAAGTAGGTTCTACATCTAAAATATGTAGTAGATGTCTAGTACTGTCTTAAAAAAGATGTTCATTTGGATAAGGATAAAAAATAGGTTGTCACTTGGAGATAGGGTTGCACCAGCTGCTTCCATAAAGCAGAGAACATTCCTTGGGGCAAGCCATTTACTCCTGGCACCTACATTGAACACATGAATTTAAGAACTTTCTTCAGCTCTGAAAGGGGTACTCCATCCATTGCTAAGCAGGGGAGAGACAGTTTTTGTTGAAAACTGTTAACTTCGGTAAGTGGGGTAGTTAGAGGTTCTAGAGAAATAATCAGAGCAGAACAACAAAAAGAAGTTATTCATTAAAAGAGGATCATTTACAAGGGGTACCTATAGTTTATTTTTAATGGAAGGGATGGGCAAGAATGCTTCACCTCACTGTGTCTCTAATGCTATTAATTTACTAGAGTTAACCCTAGAAATATAATATTGAGTTTTGGTGCTATGAATTTCAAATTCATCCTTTTTTAGGAGTAGGGAATTAAATTCAGATCTTGTATTAGATATCATCAATTCATATTGTGGGTCCACCACATGGGGGCACACTTCTTCCAAAGATTTTAGATGAGACTTTTTGCCTGTGTTTGTGGGCTACTCCTACAGTGCATACAGTTATAAAACCACATATTTGAGCTATGAAATAAGATGTACGGTCAGATTAAAAGTTCTTCAAAGGAGCCTTGCCATGTGCATACACACCAGACCAACCAATGGGTAAAAGGTGGACGAGCTATGGATACAGAATGTTTTGGCTGCCTGCAGAGTTTCATGAAGGTGGGGTAGAGAATATATGGATGTAAATCGGCTAATTTTACTTTGATGATGACTGGATTTATTGCCCTTCTTTTCTGGGATATTGCCACAGAATAATCCATAAAAAAATGTAACTCAGACTCTGTCGAGGGTTAACTGGGAATTCTCATAGACCAAGATACGTTATTTATGTATCTCAAGAACTTCAGCCAGGCTTCCAAAAGAAAAGTGATATCATTCTTCTATGGGTGTTCAGGAAGTCCTACAATTTGCATTATCTTGCAGGATATACACTCTTCCTGATCTGTCAGTTTTAACTTACGAGTAGCAGTCTTTTCATGCAGTGCTGCAGTTTCATTGCCATGATGTGAAGCAGTGGAGTGGACAGTGTGAACCTCTTTTATGATCTGGGATTATTCTGACTTAATGCTTTAAAGTTCACCTCCCAGTTCTGTAAAATGTGCTTTCATATTAGCATTAGGAGTATGTGTATGCTCCATACGGAGATCTTTTCGTTATTTCTCAGTAAGTGGCGATTGACTCACTGCAATGATTTCTATGTGATGAATGGAATATTCTCCATTGTGGACAAGTAACTGAGATCTTCCAGTAATTTAAATAAAGTCTCATTTATACTTGGCATGTCCACTTCAGGGCAAGGGTCCGCTAGGGTGCATGTGATGTAAATTTGTCAGCTGCCCTGGTGCACAGACCTTTGTATTGGTGACTGCGTACATCCAGAATTTTATGACCATCCAGCCTGTATGTGCCTGCGCACATCAGATGCATGTGTGCTATATGAGAAAATATGGACTCATACATAGTTGTGTGAAGTGATTTGTCACTCCCAGCACCTACACAATCCAACATCAAAATTTCTCACTAGACCCTGGGCAAATATGAAAGTTTGTTCAGGCAGAAATGGAATTATCTATAGGATTGATATGTAAAGGCAAAGAAAAAAACTTTTGGGGGAAAGCCTGGGGACTCAGCAACTGCACAGTGTTGTGCACTGAATGCTATAAACAGAGCAGGGAGTGCATCCTCTTTGTGCAACCCCATCTGCAGCTGACTGCGCCCAAAAGTAGTTGACATTGAGGACTGAGACAATGGGATTCATTAAACAATGTGGGGTGGTAGAAGCAAAAGCTGTATGCTGCCAACAGAATAAACTTGCAACTTGATCTCCAAAAAACTGACCCCACTGCTATCAAAGAAACTCTGAGCTGACATTTCCTACAGTATGTCAGTCAGTCCCATAGCACTGGGTCACTCTTTAACTTCCTCTGATCTCTTCTGTTAAAACTCTTCTAAACAGAATAATTAAAACTGTATGACCAGGAAACCTAAATGCATTTCATAATCCACTTAATCTGAGTGAGAGACAAAGTGGACTGGAGTCCAGTAGCTCCAAGTGAAGAAGTACAACTAAGAAAATCTCTTGTTAATGACATCTGATGGCTGATCTGGTACACAGAGTCAAGTGTAACAAGTGAGAGGAGTGCAGGGAGACTGACACAGAAACAGCCCACTACAAAAACAGGTTCCTAAAAGTCAGACATCCAGTGGGTCACTAGAGAGACGAGTATTCTCCTTTAGTTCAAGTGCCTAATAACGCTGTACTCTGCAGTCTGCATCTAGCAGCTCCAAGTGAAGACACCCAACTGAGAGAGGCAGCGCCTGAAAGAATATCCTGGTGGTCACAAGATGGATGTGGATGATTTAAGCTGTATTAACCCATGCCTCTACTGCTCGGTCATTGTGTCTCAATGGTGCCTGCTTCATTGTCTTTGGGAAGCCCTGTCCTTTTTCTAGTTTTATTCTTTTTCTGTATTTCCACTTTGCTCTCTTTTTTTGAATATCACCTTGCCTAGTGTATTTGCTCTTGTTTTTGCTCAGGCTGTATTCCTCACCTTCTGCCTGCTTTGAATCAATAAAGCCTGTTTTGCCTTTCTACTTATTTCCTTTCTCCTGACCCCATTTCTGACCACTGCTGTGGCTGATAATGTTAATTAAGGTATGAAGACTAAAGAAGCAGTGCCCTGAAATGGGGTCAGGATGCAGGGAATAAATCACTGTGTTACAGGACTGCTGCTTAGTCGTTTGTCCTCGTTACAGGCCTCAGGCTCATCGGTGAACCAGTGCTCTGAGGATGTGATGAAAGTAATATAGAGGAGGTAAGCAATTTGCATTTCTAGTGGAATAATACACATCTAGTGATCTGAACCCTATTTTTATTTGTTTATTTTATGAAACCTCTAAAAAGTCCAAGTGAATCCCCCATTCAATAACTATAACAGAAATGTAACCTTGACAAAGCATAGCAGATTTCTCTGAGTTTAAAATTTAATTAAAGTTTTATATTGGGTATGCAGGTTTTACTGCTGCCTCCCAGCTCCACAGTCCCAGGTTTGAATCCCAGTGGGGAATTTGAATGCTCTCTTTGTGTCTTTGTGAGTTTTTCCTCTATTGCCCCTGATTTCCTAAAACACATCCAGGTTAGGTTACCTGGTGACTCTAAACTGGTTCTCCATCTGGAGCCTCTTCCCACTGACCCTAAAACTAGATTTCGATAAACAGAAAAGTAACTGATTAAATAAACTGAACCGTATGGTAGACTGTTTTGAGACTTATCACCCATTGAGAAAAATAGCCAGACAGCAGACTAGACCAGACTGGGACGTGTTTTGTGACCTGTTCAAGGGTTTGCAAAGAACACTCCCTGGATTGGACAACAGAGTGCCAAAGGATGACTGAAAGGAGCTCAGTCCTGCGGCCACAATATTAGCATCAGTAAAACATTGAGGCTGTGCTCCAAGTACCTGCTCCCATAACAGTAAGGTACCTGCCAGGCAGGAAGAGGAATAAAGACATCCCGCTAGACATGGCTGTAGGATGTGTGACGATGCGGGTTCGACTCCATGCTCTCATCTTCTGTCTGGGAGCCCTTGAACCCTGCACCGTCGGTAATGTTACCGATGAGCTCACAGTGAGACACAACAATGGAGCAAGGGGATGGTATAAAAAGTGCAAAGTGCTTTTATTTAAAACAATAATCAAATACAATGTTCAAATTAAATAAATAAAGTACAGTGCTCTCCAAAAGTCATTAAATGAATAGTCCCATAAAATCGAAACGTGGAGGTAAAAATCCCATTAGAAAAAAAATCTTTAAAACAACGATTTTAAAATAATGCAGTCTTTTAAAACACAATCCAAAGCCCGGTGACTTTTACCTGGCAGCTCTCCTGCTTCTCCCGTCTGGGCCCCACAACAGGAGAGTCGCCCTCTCAGCAGCTGACCTTTTCTTCGCTCAACTGGTCTGGAGGCCTCCCGATCCCTGGCTTGGGTCGCACACTCAACCCAGACCGAGACTTGGTTTCCTTGATGACCAGGACGCTCATGTCAAGGACTTCACCCACCAAGCCTCCCGACCCCTGCTGCCTTCACGGCCTTAAGCGGCCAGCCGTCCTTCATCTGGTCACTCCAACTCATTGCTCGCTCAGCTGGAGTGACCGCTTCCTTCTGCCACCGAGTGTTGGGCAAACACCCTTCTTGGGGCTCACCTTCCTGCTGCCTACCTGCAAGCCTGCGCTCACTCGCCACACTGCTTCCTGCTCTCCAGCAACCTCCATCTTTGTTTTCTTCATTTCTTTTTTTTCTTCCCCTTTAGCCAACTTGCACTGCTATTTATGAAGGGGAACGTGGTAGTCGCGGCAATCAGCAGCTCCTGGGAACAATTACGGATGTGGACTGTTTCTCACCTGTGCACTTAGGTGAGAAACACCCACATCACGAACTCCTCAGGAGCTGCTTTGGCCACACACCACCACGCCCCCTCGCTAAGCCGCGAGCGTGCCGATTATTTATTTTAAAACTGGCCTTTTTAACTGGAGCTGTGGACCCACTATACCACAGGAACTGAAAGGGACCTCCAGTTCCTTAGCTGAATAAGCTTGGATTTAAAAGAGGTAAAGGCTCACCTGGTGAAGAATAAGAAGAAGAATAAAAAACTAGAATACAAATGTATGGTTAGAACTGTGAAAGAGTCAAATGATTGTGATAGTTAGATTCATGAGGTATCCTCTTTGTTTCGTCTTTCTCTCTGCTCACTCCATTTTGTTATTCCCTCTCTGAATATGTTACCTTCCCCTGACAGTTGAGTGTTATTCTGGGTATGAGGCCAGATTAAGAGCAAACCTAAACAGTCACATTATCATTGTTCTGAAATGGCTTTACCCATTGCATTGTTTATTGATCCTGAACTCTCTTTGGACAAACATACTGTACCACTACTGAGTTTTTGGTGTTTCCTCACCAGTCAGACTGGCAAGAAATACTTTTTATTTGTTGTGATTCCGGGTCCAACCAACATCAAAAACCCTCAATACTTCAAGAAAACCTGAGAGTCTGTTCAGTACTGCTGTGTTTGCAGACAGTCACACAGGTTTTACTAATAGGGAACATTGTACAATATTATTCAAGTTTGATGTTTCAAAACGTTCTGATTGTGCAGAGATTACATGTTCTATGTCCAGGAGAAATTTGAGTGCACTCTAAGCACGTGACAATAATGACTCTATAAATCTATAGACCTTCACACCCTACATAAAGTCTATTAGCTGGTCTTTCATGTGCTGCCTAATCAGAACATTCTGCAACATTACAGTTAAATACTATTGCTTAATGATCTTGCTGAGGGAACAGTTGTCCTTTTAAATTGACATAAATGACTGAGGAAAAAATGTGGATAAATTCAAATTAGCGTGGAAAGTGGACTCAGCGGTCATTGCTGCTACCTCACAGCACAAACAGCCCTGGCCCAGTCCCTCTTTGTGTGGAGGGGTTTATTACATGAACTGGTGACTCTAAATTGGCCCAAGTGATAGACTAGACTACCATCCAGGTTTGGTTTCTGCAATAGAATAGGCAGGTTCAGAAGGTGGATGAATGGATATCTAACATTAAGATGAACTCAATTTCTTTGTTTTTTTTTTTTAATACTTTCTTATTTTTTCTTTCATAGCCACTCCAATCCTCTCAGGTTTTACCCTTCCTGTCCATGAAATTAAGGTTAATTACATTGCTGCTTGCCGGCACTGCACTCACAGAGCTGCCACAATAATTTTACTTTGGTCCCCAGTGGCCAAGTCTTCCTGCTTCATAATATGTTACCCCTGGAGGAGTAAAGTAAATATAGAAAGTAACTCTGTAATATCCTAATATCCTGTCTTAAAGCCGCCCACTGTCATTCCGTCTCTAACATCCCTCGAAGCGATCAAAATAATTACTTTAGGAAGCAGCCTGCGTGTGGCACAAATCCTTACCCACCTGACAAACGTATTTTACCAGTGCTCTATTATTTTTGGTTTACACTTCTGTTGCCTCTACACAGGATGACGAGAATGGACATGTGAGAGCTGATTTGGGCCGCCTTGCTTGGCGCTGGGGGCGCTTAGTATCTGAAGTCGCACTTCTTGCTGAATTACTGACAGCTTTGCTTTATTCTTCAGCTCCTAGTGGGCAGACAATCCTTTCCCACCTTCTGGAAGAACTGTCTACTCACGCTAGTGAGTGAATCTGTCAATAGCTGGTGGCTGTCAACAAGTGAGTTTGCTATGGACACTGCAGCCCAAGGCCTAGCTCTAGGTCTCGTAAAGGCTTTAGACCTGTGATTAAAACGTCCAGGGTCGTCATTGCTTTTTGGGCCAACTGCTTTGCCATTCAGTATTTTTTTACTTATTTTGTGTTGTATACATGGGGTAGCGTGAAGCAGGTTTTAATTCCTACTTACACAACATAGTAACTATAAACATTTGCATATGTCAATGATAAAGCATATTTTGTACATCAGAAAATCAGTATTCTGAGATGTTGCATGTTATTGATTAGTAGATTTTTCACAATTGTATGTCACATGGCACAGTGGTTAGTGATGCTACTTCATACTTTCAATACACTTGGTTCAATTCTCAGCCTGTGACTTCGTGGATTCTCCATGGTGACTCCGTCCTCCTCCTCCCAGTTTGCTACGGTTAACGGGCAACTTCATAAACCAGTATGCCAGATTAACTCCTATCATGGGTCAGCATCTCCTACAGGGCTAGTTCTTGCCAGCATATTTAGAAAATAGACAGATAGATATGTAATGACTGTCCTAACACAGGTGTGGGCTTGGGTGGCCACTAAAGTGGAACTGAAAAGCCCCTGCGTTCCATTATGAGAGAGAGAGTGAAGAGCGAGAAATAACTCCACTAGTTTTATAGCCTGTCCTCGAAGTAAAAACTCAAAGGAATCACAGAGAGTGACAAGAAGCCATTTAGTCTTCCTGAAAGCAGGACAAGGCAGCAGAGGTCACAAGTGAGGTCCTACTGACCAATACAAAGGGCAGGCAACTTCCATGAGAGCAGGTTTAAGGTGCGATTATTCAAAGGGTCACTAAAGGTCTCACCTGGCAGAACTTGCATTTTGGAGGCCCAGCAGTATTCCATAGAAAAGGGTCTCAAAAAGTGAGCTTAGAGGAAGGCCTGGAGAATTTGGAATTGGTCAGAGGATCAGAAAGATGGGCAGTAGCACAGCCAGAGGATGTTGAGAAGACAGATGGAGTAGGAGATGAGAGAATGTTGTGAGTTGTGCAGTTAAGCAAGGGGGTGAGCCACTCCATCATTGAGGTGGGACAGAAACTTGTGATAGGCCAGCCTGACTGGACAGTAAGGTTCAGTTCTTTTGATATAAAATGCACTCTCTTGATCATCTCTCCATTATACGGTTAAATTGCAAATAAAATCAATGTGTTAACCTTTGGGTCATCCGATCATTGTGTATTTTGAATGTATATAAAATATATAGATTCCCCCTTTGATTAACTTTATCAGGAGTAGTAGCACCATCAGCTATACAGTATACAGTGTATTTCTTACTTGAATGTATGTGTTGGTTTTTCCTTTGATCATCCTGGCCAGATGTGTTTTGTTCAAAAATAAAACTCTTATTTCTCCATTGCATGTGTTGGTTGTAAACAAAACACTTGGGAGTCCCTTTGGTCACCCCCACATTGTGTGTTTTGGTGGTGTATAAAAACTTTAGAGTTTCCCGTTGATCTTTTGGGAAAGGTCTGTAACTATGAAAGACCCACAAATAGGCCAGAATTGAGTCGCCTAAGCAGTCAACGGCACTGCATGATATTTATGTCCATTTGTATCTGCCGATGTTTCATGATTAGAACAACACCCGATTGTGGGTCATCTATAAACATTAAATGGTAAAACCGGGCCACGAGACAGTAAAGGTTGAAGTAAAGACTTTGATCATTGCTGCAAGTTGAGTTTTGGCTGTAAGTAAAGCACTTATTTCTTCCTTTGACCAAAACTCTGTAGTTGGCTTTTGTTATAAACAAAACATCCTTTTGATCATTCCCTTATTATGTGTTTTGGTGGTATACAAAACCCTTAAGATCCTCTCTGTGATCACCCTGGTAAAGTGTCTCTTAAGCGGGCATCACTGTGAATGACTTCTAGCTGAATGGGGTGACAAATTTGACAACTGTAGCTACTGATCTTGCAGGCAAATGATGTCAGATTACATGACCAGTTTTCACAGGAGATGACAAATTAAATGACTCCTTGACAACGTTCCAGCACAGTTTTTCTTTTCCATTCTGTCATGGTACATTAAGTAAAAGACGAGACATCAGACAGACAAGCCTCATTTTTGTTTTTCTTATTCCTTGTAGCTACATTCTATGAATTTTACTTCCCGCTGAGTGCTCATTAGTTCTCAGCTCTCACACACAAACAGAGTTTGCTCCTACAACTACACAGAAAATCAAACCTTTTGATTTAGTTAGGGAGGGTCAAGACTGGTAGGACAGGGTCACTGGGGATGTCAGACTACATGACAGAGGTGACAAGAGTGTGGAGTGACTGGCTCTGACTCCCTGAAAGCACGCAAAATAAGTCTGTGACTGAAAATTGCTGGAAATATTGCATAATGTGAAAGGACCTTTGATCATTCCTGCAAGTTGCGTCTTTGTTGAAAATAAAACCCGTACATTCATCCTTTGATTATCTCAGCCATGTGTTATGGTTGGAAATAAAATTCTTTTGTTCTCCCTTTGATCATCCCTGTAAGGTGTATTATGAGTAAAACTCTTATGTTCTCCCTTTCATCATTACATTATTGGATACTTTGGCTTTATAAATAAAAGCATTTTGTCCTCCCTTTGATCATCTCTCTAGTTTCTGTTTTAGTTTTACATAAACCCTCTATATGTGGTAGTTTTGGGACTTTTATTACATGCAGTTATTCAACACAGGAGGAATGCTTGGATGGCGCTCTCCTGCCACTCTACCTTTTACTATACCACCATATTCTGAAGGCAGATAGACTGACACTTCCTGCGAAGTGGCGTCTCTTCACATGGAGGGTGCTGCCGATTCTTCATTGCTACATGGATGGGCTGCCGTGCCTCACCAAAGTGACTGGGACTGCAAGACTCAGGACATGAACAAAGGCTTCAATTGGACATGATCTGCTTAAAGTGTTTTGATAACCTACACTGTCTATTTCACATTTCTAAACATGCCTCCTTAAGAGGGCCTGATCTCACTGGCAGTAATTGGCTCACCAAAAACCAGGTAAAGGGGAGACAGAAAGCTTGAGGCGATGCTGCTGCTGAGCTCAGTGTTAGGAAGTAAGCATGCAGCAGCTCAAGCAGATGGCTCATTAAGCCCATTTTGCTTTTCTTTGAATTCCCTTTTAAACCCTGGCTTTAGGGACGAGAGAACATTCTCAAGTGTTGTTTGATCAAGTGGGAGGTATTCATTTTGTACCTCATTGTACCAAGAGAGTCACCCCTACCGCTGTAAGCGTTGATTTTAGTGGCCTCCTTCCAGGCCATGACTGGCTTTCAGAATTCTGTTCAGAAACACAAAGTATTGTGCATTACAATGTGGAGGCTTTGAACCAGCAATTTGCGACTGAAACAAGACCCACACCATCATAAAGAGGCTTAAAATCAAATACAGGAATTAAGCGTTGTCTTTCATCTCTCTCTCCTGGACATTCGCACACACTGCCTGATGAGAAGATAAGAAGGACAATTTTATTTCCAATCATCATGTACAGACAGTCTACACCCCCATCTCTGCTTTCATATGCACTATAATCCCCTAGTGCTTCTGGTTTAAAATGGTAGAAATAAATGAAGTTATGCAATGGGCAAAACACAGACATGTTTTCTGGAATATATCTTAAGAATCTTTTCTATACTGTAAAAAAAACAAAGTTAAAACAAAAGCAGACTCAGAAATTGAGGGTGGCAATATAATTGCATTTGTTAATCTATTCTAGGGACATAGGGGAAAAAAAGTGCTGAATCTACCAAAGGTAAGTACTCCAATTAATTAGCAGCCTCCAGCTTGGCACCGCATGAAAGGTGCTAAGTGATCTCAGCTCTCACTGAAATACGAATTATGCTGCGTGTTCTGGACGGCCAGGCAGAGGATTAACTAAGACTAAGGTTAACCTGACAGCAGACACTTTCAAGTGGCTGAACAAAACATTTGCCTTTTGGTAAAATTTGCGGTATGTGTGTTGCTTTTTGATCTAGAAATTTTTGTAGACTTTTGCCAAGCTTTTCTGTTACATGAACAGAAGGTTAAGAAATGCAGTTGGAATGAACAGAGTTACCACAAAGCACGGGCAGTGGGGTACAGCAGGGTCGTTTTTGAACCCTAGGCTGTGGTCATGCCTTAGATCTTGAAAAACATCCAATTATAAAAAAGGCTAAGGGGAGACTCTCACTGATTGGCCACCCAGTTAATGGGTCTGCTAATTAATATAACATTAAGATGTTTTCACAGGGTAAAGTGAATTTGGCTGTTCTCATAGACAACTACTGAAAGACCAGGGCCAACCTCTTCAATTGATTCATGCACTATTAAGGTCACACTAAGCCTTGCCATAAATATCATTACAAACAAAATACATCTGTGTGCCCCTAGGAACTTATCTACAGTAGAGAAAAATTACAAAGCTGGAAAATGTGAGGTTATTAACTACAGAAACAGCGTAGGAAGAGTGGAGGTGTAATAAGCTTTATTTTATGCATGGGCCCTGATTTACTGTACATTACGGACATGCCTGTATGGTGTTGAAGGGACAGCAGGCCCCACTAGGTGGCGATCTGATCTGGTGTCACTCAGCTCTGTGCTATTCTGGAGAAATTAGCTGAATAGGATTCACAAGCGCTATTAGGTTCCTGTCAAAAGTGTTTTAGTTCTAATGGCCTTGATCAAGGGAACAGATAGCCTCTAACCTGGAAGTGACCCTGGAGGTGCTTATGGGCTGGGGCTTAAAAGAGACTCCTGGCCGTAAATTCAATGACATCAGAGTCAGTGGTCTAGTGGTGGCAAGAGCTCAGCTGGCAAGAACAGGAAAGGCTGGAGGAGATGTGACGAAACACATTCTGCTAGATGGAATATGGCAGGTCAAAAAGGCAGTCGAGTGAAAAGTAGTAGGATATTAAGTCAGGAAGACAAAAATACAAAACCCAAAAATTCAAAGTTGAAAAGGATGTAAAATCCCTAAGCCAATTTGAAGATTTATCACTAGATAAATTCATTAAGATGTTTCACTATATCCAGAAAGTCAGACAACACAAGAAACACGCCTCCTTCTTTAATAGTGTACAACCGGTGACGATACACATCAGGACTTGTGGCAATGCAGCACCAATGTTAATGAAAACAATGACACAGCCTCTCAAAAACACACCAAATGATGACAACAAAGGTTGAAAACAACAAAGTAATTGGTGGTGTGGAAATGTCACAAAAATTGAGATTAAATAAAGCAGGTTTTTAGGAGTGTTTTGTTGATCAGAGTGAGTCAATTGCTGTATTCATTCAGCACTGCATCATCCTAAAATTGTCTTGTTTTAGTACATATGTATGATAACAGGAATATTTGTCTGATCTAGTGTGGCACTTGAGCTGCAGATCAAGACTAGCTGTGGACTAATTCTAACTACCACTGAAGTGGGCATCTTGGAGCCAACAAAGGGGAACAAAGTTGCGCACAAACTTACACCATCTTGTAAGCAGGTCTAACCGAAGGCTATGCTCACAGAGACTGTCAGGATGAAAAGCATGAACGTGCCGATGCAGAAGCTGGGGTCACTGTACAAGATGTACATCATTAAACATACTGTATATATACACTGTATATAGCATCTGTTCTGATCTGGACTGCAGTGTCATAAATGATATGTGATGTATGTCAAATTTATTATTGATCAACTCAAATTGTCTTCTTACACATTTAGCCATTACTTTTTCTTTGGTACTGGCCACACTATTAGTAAAATGCTCTTTGACTGTTGACTCCTGTTTCTTCCATGCTACCTTCCTTCTTTATACTGCTGAAGTATCTTTACAGATGTTCTTCGAATCTGATATTAAATCTTCCACAATTTGGATTGTATAGAGCTTGTCCTCTACTATGAAGTTAGAAATTCCTTATGAATATTGTTCAACATCTGATAAGATATTATGCACCTTTTTGTGAAACGAGGATTATTAACGCTATAAGAATGAGCTGCGCACTTAATAACTGACAAGTACTCGGTAATTGCGATTTGATTCTAGTAATGTTCAACTTAACTGTTCAAATTGTCATTATGGTATTACTATACATATTCCTTTTTGTTTCTTGTAATCCCACACTCACCCAAGAAAGGACTTCCTGATAACGGTGCATTGTTCAATGAAACAAAAATATGAAGTTTATACTCTGGATTAAACAGTTAATAGTACTCCACATAAAGGGTGAATATCCTAATACACTATTAAATTCCTGATTCCATATTTTCCATGTTATGTTCTACACTGAAAAATAATGACAGGAGAATCTGAAGGTCTTTTCATTAACCATGAAATTAATACTATTTACATTAATACTGTAGAATAAAATAAGCCACAATATTTTAATTAATTAATGCATTAATGCCGATCAAGAACTTTACATTAAAGTCCTGAATGCCCTGTTAAAGCAGTCTGCACTTTTTATAGCTTAAAAAATCCCCCGTTGCCATTAATCTTTCACTGCTTAGGTCATTCTAAACAAGAATTAGGTCGTGTGTGGTGACCCTCAGTTAGCACACATTTATCAGCTGAATTGCTTACAGAGATCATTAATTGTCTTATCAGTAACTGCCTGTCCTTGGACTCTAAATTACTCCTTTCACAAAACAAAACATTGCCATCACATTACTCTACTGACCGCCAGTGGAAGTGTGATATACTTCATAAGTACCAATAGAAATACGGATTGGGTTTAAAAAAAAAAACAAACAGTATGAAATTATTTAGCATACATGAAACTCAGTTCATTACTTATTGTTAAACAACAACATACTGTATATTTTCCTAGTGATAGGATGTAAAGTTAACAGAGCAGAATACATAGCCTGAATAGACACAAATATCCACATAAATACAATACAAATTGAGCAGATATTCTTCCACAATATTTACATTAATCTGATATGACTTAATGCAGTGTTTCCAAGAATGTTTCATGAGGTTGAAAAAGATTAGACTTTTTTCAGTGTAGTCTTCTTCCCCTTTCAAATGTGGGGAACCCTTGGCAGTACGTCGTCAGTTACCAGCGTGCCACTGTTAACGGGCAACCAGACACTCAGCTGACCGCACAGACAATAAACTCCAGACCAGACCGTTCCTGGCTGCGGATTTGTACAGCTCAGCCTTGATCTCTTTCTGTTGTTCACTGCTGGGCTTAGGCAGTCAGTGCTTGTGGTCCAAGTCAGGCTGTAGACAGCTGGGAACAACAGACACACGTTTTTCACATCTTCATCTTTTTTTTTTTATTTAGATTTCTAGGATGCCTTTCACATTACACCGGTCAAGATCTCAGTGACCCATGTAACACACTTCCCTTCACTTCTTCAAAGGATGTAAAGCACTAACATGGCTTTTGCCAGCCATGCTCATATTCTTGTGCTACCTTTGGCAGAGCTGAATATATTTTTGTTTCCATTATAATAAAATTTGCAACTGGATTGCTGTTAAAGGCACTAGGAAACAATAAAGGCTGATTGCCTACTCTTCTGAATTTTACATTTTAAATCAGAATTTGCCACCCCAGAGGCTGTAGCAGTATATCTCTCCAGGCATCAGGTGAAATTTAGCCTCCTTTTCTGAAGAGCACTCATAAGAATGTGGTCTCACTTTACTATCAGCTTTCTTCTGTTTAGCACCAACTGTCAACTGTCCTTGACTTGATTGCTGCCTTCTGTAGTATCAGTCATGGCTTTATAATCAGCCTCTACTCCTAGTTCAATCAATTTGCTTTCATCTGCAGGGTTTTCTTGTAGATTGAACTGAAAAAAATACTACACTGATAATTAATTTTGAATTACAATTGCTACATGATTTAGCCCTTCACATATTTCAATGTAGTGAGAGGCAAAGAAGTTGAAGGGGAGCCTTCCACTGTGTTGCAGTTACAAGTCAGAGGCCCACTTGCATACTTGAGTTTCCGCACAACTTGGCTTGAGCAAAATGGTACTTTCAGACTCCAAGCTCCCAAGTTTGTGGTCAGCCTCACAGTGTGAGGATGTGGAACAGGGAGTAGCAGAACTCTAAGTGGATTTCTCTTTGGTGACATCCACCATCTTAAGGGAACTTCATTATCAACTAGTCGCTCTGTATTCTATGTGGTTGTTGAGCACTCCAAAGTCCAATGATCTATCCATTTTCAAACCTGTTTTGTGCATTTCAGGGTTGCAGAGAGATCTCTGTGGCAGTGGTTGACTTACAAAGGGGAAAACCTCCCTGCTCTTCAGTTGTGTCTGTGGGTCATCAGGGAACTTAAAAAGTTAAAACTGGGTGACAAAGGCCACAAAGTTTAAGAGACAGAGCTCTAAGATGAAGGCTGTAACTCAGCAAGACAATAAAATTGTTATCCCAAAGTGGATGAGAAATAAGAAAAGAAAAAAAAATGCAGCATGGTCTTTTTCAAACTTTGTGAGAGCTGATTAAATCGTCTGGAGCAGCAACTGTAGTCCCCACCTCAACATTTACAGAAGGTTTTAGATAAGATTGGGGTCAGCTTATATATTACATACCATTTCTACTGGATCAGTTGCATGCAATTGACTACACTCACAGCCACAGCGCCTGGTAAGCACTTGCTAAATGTATGTTTTATAAACTCGACTGAACTTTACTCCTTTCACTTCGCTTCTACAGAATGCCATCATTAGCATAAACTAGCACACTCTTTTCTCTGTGAGATCACTATCAGCACTGTGGCAAAATGGGAGATGCAGTGTGTTAGAATATCTCCTTTGCTATAGCATTATTAATGACAATTATCAACAAATAAAAAACACATATTGGTTATTTTTCATCTTTCAGCAACATCAGCAAATTTCAATCAAATCCTTCAAGACATTTTTGGGATTTTGGGGTATTTAATTTTTCTGTCCTCTGTTTTTTTTTTGTTTTTTTTTTACCTATGTCCATTAATCCATCCACCCATCAAAAAACTCCACACAGATAGAGGAAAAAGATGGCAACTCTATACCAGCAAAGATGAGTTATGGTATTTGAATGCTGCCCCTAGGTCTGTCAGGCAGTGTGCTAAGCATGGTATACATTTCACATTCACATTCTATATCGAGCTTTGCAGATACAACTTCAGCTTACCTGGGAGGACATCCCATGGCAAGGATAAAGAATGGCTTTATCATCGTCCTCAGCTCCTTGATCTAAGCAGTAGCCACTGGCCTTGCTATTTCTGACCTAGACAAGGAAGAAGAACCAAAGAATTAGCAAGCATGGGGAGGCTGTCCGAGCCGATCCGAATGAAGACAACAGTTGTTCTGAGCAGCTGCAGCCTTGGCCTGTTTTTAGATGCAGGCTTTCAAGGTGTACAGATGTTCACTGAAAGCCTACAGAAGTTGAACATGATTGCTAATGAATTTAATTTGATGCATGGCAGGCCACCTGTTTGTAGGATTTCCGCAATTCAGTCCTCTCTCAAATTTTATGAAGCAGCCATCACATTCTTGCATTTTCATGGGAAATTACACTGTCTGATATTGTCAGCCATGTACCCTTTTTGTCTACTGGCATACTATTTTTTCCACATGGGTGGGTGAGCCACTTTGGCAAAGGCAAGTGGAGAGAGAAGCTAGAAAGTCTTCACTTTTTTATTCTCTGAAGTGAATTCAATAACTACAACTAATGTATAGACAGCCCCCCCAAAAAAGTACAAAGGGGTGTACACGTATTGTATAAAAGGAGAATGAAAAAGGATGAAACAAGACCTGGCTGCATAACCACCTTCTGGCAGACCTAAGCACACAATTTAAACCAAAGGAAGCAAAACCATAAAGAAAAATGGTGGCACACTAATGTAAAATAACAGAAAAGAGGAATGATCACAGGAAGAACAAGATAAGTGTCACTGATGAGAAAACACTCGGGGCCTAATATTTTTAATCTCACATGCTCACTTGGTGTGGGAGGCAGTGGACCTAGGGCATCTGAGGCAGCAACTTAAATGGCTGAAGGACAGGAACATTCAGAAACCAACAAAAAAAAGCCACATAACAGCAAAATACTGATCTTGGTAGATCTGGCATCACTTACAATATGCCTGCTTATTGAAGGTAACTGACCTGTTGTGAAAATCAAAACAAAAAGTGCTATTTAACTAGAAGTGGGAGCTTTGGGTGACCTAGCAGTAGTCATCTCGAGACATCTCGTGTAGTATTGTCAGGTCAACAGACATGACAATAGGCAACATTACATAATTGTCTTGTTCGTTCTCTCATTCTGACTTGCTGTCATTAGTAGGATAAGCAGGCTGTTGAGGGGTGTCAAGTTGGAACTGAAGGTGCAGAAAACAGAGGGCACTATAGGATGAGGCTTTACAACAAGAAATCAAGTACTTGTAATGGGTTGCTAGTGATCAAATTTAGTGACGTCTGTGCACAGTCTGCCTAATGCAGTACAGGGCCAACCATCAATTCTTGGGGAACACTACTAGTGGCTGCGAGGGTTGTGGCCGAGAGTTTTTAAGCTGAGTGCAATTAGACAGGTATGATGTAAACCAAATAACGTGGTATCAACAAAATACTATGTAATATAATACCAAAGGCTGCACTCAGATCGAGTAGGACCAGGATTGTTAAAATCCCAACATCAGCAGCCTTTAATAGGGCATTAGTGACCTTTACCAAGGCTGTTTCTGTACTACGTTTTGGATTAAGCCAGATTAAAATGTCTCAGACAGGTTGATATCTATGAGATGGGCATTAACCTGTGCTGCATCTACTTTTTCAAGAATTTTTTAAATGAATTGTAGATTTGATATAGGACAATAATTATTGAAGTTATTGAGGTCAGCATCAGTTACTACAACTGATTCAAGGGATAAGGAAGAAAATGAGATCTTAGAGTAGACTGAATGATATCAGTTATAAGTGAAAAAAGTCAAGGCAAGCAGATGTTTACCAATCGACAAGGCATGGGATCAACGTGACAAGTGGCAGATCTAGATTTATGTATAAGATGAGGAATTTCAGTTTTACGGGGCAATTCAAAAGTAGACAGATAAGTAAAAGGAGGCTCAGATGAAATATTTAAATAAGTATTGTATGGCGTATGTATTGAAGATGCTAGCTGTTGATGAATATTATCAATTTTGGTTTTAACATGGTCAAAAATGCTTCACATGTAGCAGTGCGGCGCATATGACATGGAATTATATCCGGAGGTTCCAGAATTCTGCTAATAGTGGAAAACAAAGCTCTTTTGTTATTATCAGACATGATTTCTTTAGAGTTATAAACAGATTTAGCCACAGATAATACATCTTTGTACAGGTAAATGTGTTCACAATACATTTCTATGTGCACATGGAGTCCATTTTTTTATAGAGATGTTCTAAGCAACGGCCATTCACTTTAAGCTGCTGAAGCTCATGAGTGAACCAGGGAGCAGTCCAGGGCTTCAGAGGTGCAAATGCATCCAGAAGGCTATGAAGTTGTAGTAAGAAATCAATTCATCTGGAGTAAGTAAATCTTCACTGCAGGTAAGGCTATCAATTGCTCTAGTCAAAGCAGAGATATTTAAATTTTTTATGTTAAGATAACACAAATAGCATTGCTGCTTAAGTTTGAAAAATGGCAGATTAACACTAAATTAAACTAATTTATAGTCAAATATGAAGAAATCAGATGCATTAAAGTCATTTGGTGCAATGCCAGCACAGCATATAAGAGCAAAAGTGTGGCCTCTGGAGTGAGTTGAAAAATTAACAAATTGTTGCGGCAAATGTCTAGGAAGTAATTACTCCAGGGCATTAAAACTTCTTATTTTGCTACTGAGTTATGAACAGAGTACCTGAGGAGCGTATGGCCCTTTCAATGTAAATAAATGTGAGGAAGTTCACAACATAAGGCAGCCACTGCTTTTACCTTGTTGTACTATACGTATTACTTTATTAAATTTCTAAATGCTCTCCAACTGTACACACTGCACATATGTGCTCCACACAGCAACAGGCTACTCTGTTATATTTCATGGAGCTCTTTTTAAATCTTTTACTGTTGCGTTGTATGTTCTGCGATAACTGTCATATTTATGTTTACTCCCTCACTGGAAGAGTATCATAACCTAAAGCTTTAATTCAGATTGGACTGACACATGTAGAACAGCCTAACAAGGCTGACATTTTCATTTCTCCCAATTGTGGAGTTAGGATGGCAATGAGTCACCAGGACTCGCTGCGTCTGTGTTCAATTGTTAATGAGGTAAGTGATCTTCTCTTCAGGGTGTTCCTGTCAAGTGTTCACAAGTAGAATATGAGACTTCTCATATTCTGTTGCATTAGCCAGACAGCTTTTAATTTGTCCATTTTCTCAAGCTGTTTTTCTAATTCAGGGCTTCTGTTCACAGAATGCCATAGGTGGCAGGACACACACCTGCATTTGACCACCATGGGCCAGCTGAGAGTCATCTAATCAGCCTGATAGTATTTGAGAGGAAGCACATGAACACCAAGAGAAAATGCAAACTCTACACAGAAGGAATGAAACTAGGGCCCTGTCCTTATATCAGTTATGGTTATATATAGTAAAGATTGGGAGGACGGTGAACACTACAGTGTCACAGTTAAAGAAAAACGTAAAAGTGTGTTCACCAGATGGGTGGTACTGCCATGTCACAAGTCCAGAGACAAGGATGTAATTTACTGCCTGTATAATAATATGAAGAGCATAACTGTATAGTGCAATGGCTTCCATCTTTCTAAGGTATGAGTTTTTGCAAGATTGAAATTGCCCTGGCCACCCCAAAAACACTTGAACGAATCAAATGAATTTAAGGATGAAAGACATTTTAACATATTCTGTCTCCCAGTTTCAAATCCTGGCCTGTATACTATATGTTTTGGAGTTTGCCTGTTCTACCTGTATCTGCATGTGTTTTCCTAAAATAAGTGTAACTTTGTTACGGTAGAATTAATGTGTGTGTGAAAGAGGGTGGGTCAGTGGGTCCTGCAAAGTTGTGGTAATTACAACTCAAAGACACATGATATTCTATATGGTGTTCCACAAGGTTCTATCCTGGGTCCGCTGCTCTTCTCAATCTACATGCTTCCATTAGGTCAGATTATCTCAGGGCACAACGTGAGCTACCACAGCTATGCTGATGACACACAGATGTATTTATCAATTGCACCTGATGACCCCGATTCTCTCGACTCACTAACACAATGTCTAACTTGTATCTCAGAATGGATGAATAGTAACTTTCTCAAGTTAAATAAAGAGAAAACTGAAATATTAGTGATTGGCAATAATGGATACAATGAGGCTATTAGAAATAAACTGGATGCATTAGGATTAAAAGTCAAAATGGAGGTAAAAAGCTTAGGGGTAACTTGACTGTAATCTAAATTTTAAATCGCATATTAATCAGATCACTAGGCCAGCATTTTTTCACTTAAGAAACATAGCAAAAGTTAGACCTCTTATAACATTGAAAGAGAAGAGAAATTAGTTCACGCGTTTGTTTTCAGTTGACTAGATTACTGTAACGCACTCCTCTCAGGAATACCCAAAAAAGACATCAATCATTTGCAACTAGTGCAGAATGCAGCTGCTAGAGTCCTAACTAGGAAAAGAAAATCCGAGCACATTTCTCCAGTTTTGATGTCACTACACTGGTTACCGGTGTCATTCAGGATTGACTTTAAAATTCTGCTTATGGTTTATAAAGCCTTAAATAATCTCGCTCCATCTTATATATCGGAATGTCTGACACCTTATATTCCAAATCGTAACCTCAGATCCTCAAATGAGTGTCTCCTTAGAATTCCAAAAGCAAAACTTAAAAGAAGTGGTGAGGCGGCCTTCTGCTGTTATGCACCTAAAATCTGGAATAGCCTGTCAATAGGAATTCACCAGGCTAATACAGTGGAGCACTTTAAAAAACTGCTAAAACACATTACTTTAACATGGCCTTCTCATAACTTCACTGTAATTTAATCCTGATACTCTGTATATCCAATTCATTATAATAACTATTCATGGTGGCTCTAAAATCCGTACTAACCCCTACTCTCTCTTCTGTTTCCTTTTCCAGTGTCCTTTTGGTGGTTGCGCATCTACTCAAAGCACCGTGATGTTCCAATAATGATGGATGGATTAAAAGCCAGAAGTCTCTATGACCATCAGCATCAAGTGACTCCGTGAGAACCCTAACTACAAAGAGGACTATTTCATTTATGTTAGGTAGAATGCCCAGAGAGGACTGGACGGTCTCGTGGCCTGGAACCCCTGCAGATTTAATTTTTTTCTCCAGCCTTCTGGAGTTTTTTTTTTGTTTTTTCTGTCACCCCTGGCCATCGGACCTTACTCTTTTTCTATGTTAACTAATGTTGTCTTATTTTAATTTCTTATTTTGTCTTTTATTTTTCTTTTCTTCATTATGTAAAGCACTTTGAGCTACTTTTTGTATGAAAATGTGCTATATAAATAAATGTTGTTGTTGTTGTCCTAGAAAGTAGTGCCACTCCATTAAAGCATAGCTCCAAAGCCACCAGCTTCTGAATGGTTAAGAAATGGAAGGGCTTTTCCAGTGGTCATCTATTCTATTCATAAATAAATGTGGAAATAGATTCATGAACCAAATAATGGGGAGGGGGGCAGTTTTAGGGTTGGAAGAGACCTTGGAGCATCTACTGAATTGACTCACCTGGTCCTATCTGTAAGGTGACTTCTGGGCAAAAACACATGCAATTTCTTTCCTAATGATTTTAATTACAGAAATGATAATAACCAAAAATAAAAATTTAAAGCCATCTCTTTGATCATCTGCTAGCTTCGACACACCCTCATTGCGTTACCAAGGTGCTTAAAGCAGACAAAAGCTTTTCAAACTTTGCACTTAGAAGCAATGAAAGGTCAGCAATAGAAAATGTAAGCTGTAGTTCAAAATAAAGAATAAAAGCCTGAATTAAAAAGGAGGTAAATCAATGGCCATTTTAAAATACAGATGTGCTTGAATTATATTGCAGGAATTGTTTGGCATTTATTTCCTCAGTGAGGAACAAGACCATCTTAGATACTGGTAGAAGATGCACACCACTGAATATAGTGGAGGCCCAGTCACCTGTAATTGGGATCCACAAGCTGCTAAACTGAACTGATACTGACGTAAACCCAGTGACTGCTGTCTTACATTGTGTCACTGGGTGACCTGCATGAGGGGCATGAACATGAACTTCAATTAAGGCACGTCATGTTCAGAGACAGAGAAGTGGTGGGTGTTTATGTAAATATATTTTTTAATTCTAAGGGGAATTTTTACTGTGGATCACAGCTGTTTATTTAGATTCTTCAACAAGGATGCAGGAAATTTGTGAAGGGTGGATTTGCGTAAACATTAGGAATTTTTTCTTCACATAAAAGACTACAGATACTTGGAATAAATTACCAAATAATGTGGCAGAGAGACTGGAAATTTCAGAACCTTTAAATCTTTATTCGCTGCCATTTTGGAAAAATTAGGCAAACAGTACTGGGGGGATTTAGACTAAACAGCCTGTTCTTGTCAAAGCTGTTCCTATGTTATTATTTTTCTATTACATGTACCATGCAGGGTGCATGGTGGTGCTGCCGTCTCACATTTCTAGAGACCCAAGTTCAAATTCTAGTCTGGACTTTACATGTGTGCCAGTGTTCCCATAAGCTTTCCACCTGAATGACCCAATAATGTTCAGGTTAGTGTAACTGGTGGTTCAAATCTCACAGTGAGCGCACCGGTGTTCTCTAAAGGGCCATCCATCCATGATCTGTTACCTGTTTTTTTTTTTTTTCAAGTCAGTGTTGCAAGGGCCTGAGCCAACCCCAGGGTGGCCACCAACCCTGCATGTGTATGACAAGTCACCAATTAAACTAGCTTGACCATCTTTTCGATGTGGGAGGAAGACCTGAGTAATGGGAGACAACTCAACCTCGACACAAGGCAAGAAAAAGAAAATAACCAGCCCAAAACTGAAACCCAGGACGCTGCAGGTGGGTGGCATCAGGCTGCCTAATACTACAAGTAATAATGTAACACATATATGGATCTCTAAGTCATTTTCATGATAGTCCAAGACAGGACCATACTGTATATCTAACAACTTTCATGGACACATCACAGAAATAACATCTGAACCAAACAGAAACTTATGAGACATGCCACTCCACTTGTCGTTGCTCCATTTTTTGTTTCGTCTGAACGATATTCAGCTAATGCTGCCTGACTGACTCCCTGACCTTCAACAAAATGTCAATCTGTGACATCTTCTGTTTTTAATTCCACTTGACTGTGCAATGGTGTAACTGCCCATCAGTGCATATTTTCGGGTTATACTGAGGAGAAATAAAAGGACACTTGCACATCTACAGGGCAAACAGCTAAGAATGGATTAATGGTCAAAGAAAAGATAACACAAACACACAAATGTGAGTTAATAGCAAACTTGGTTTAAAAGTGCAAAGAAATAACAAAGCTGCTTATTTTACTGTACTGAATGCAGGGAGGTCCATGGCTAAGAGGACAGTGCTGCTGTCTCACAGCTGTAAGAGCACTGGCTGTGTTGGCTTCACTTTCTGTGTGGATACTGCATGTTGTGCTTGGCTTTCTCACTATATGTTTCTTTACAAATGCATGCAGATTAGGTCACCTGAATACTTTATACTGATCAACTGACAGTGGGTTTGTATGCACTCTGCGATGAACCTCCACCTCACTGAGTTTTTTGTTGTGTACACTGCTGCCCCTTTTACACCAAATAAGAATTAGCATTTATTGTCAACAAATGAATGAAAAGAGCATTAGTTGAAGTAGACTTTTCTTGTTTTCAACAAAGCATTGTTGGCCTCAGCATAAACTTAATGATTTTCAATATCTTTCTCATGATTCATTAGCTACCATACAGGTTTTTTTTAATGATATTAAAAACTGATCACATTTAAAATTGACGTCACTTGTTTCTACGTTGATTTTCAGGGACAATTTGCAGTGACACATGGCAATAGAAACACAATTCACTTGGTTGTGCAAGTGTGAAATTAATGAGAAATAAGAATATGAAATCCTAAATAATAAAATGCCTGACAAACAGGAATAGTGAGGTGTGTTGCTACAGTGTGTGGTGCTGTCACCAAATCTTTGCAGATGGGCTGAATTCTTAGCTGTCCTGTTTATAAGCTCAGTGGATTGGTGTGATCCTCAGGTGTCCTCCAAACGTCACTCTAAACTCTTCTGGCCCCTCCTCTAAACCCCACTCGTCTAATAATATTACTCTTCCCCTATATTTATCCCAGTTGACTTACAATATCAGAATTTTTCACAATTGTTTATAAACATGTCTTACAAATGATGCGCAGGAGGTTTAACCGAGTCACTCAGGGTCACACAATGAGCATAACCGTACATACAGTAACTGAATCAGTGACATTTATTATGCAGGGTTAATATGACAGAGGGAACTTGTGCTGATTATAGCGTGTTGCTGCACCCAACATATGATAAACCACCCGGATTGGGACCATGCAACGGGTGACACCTCAGCACCTTTGACCAATCTATCAACCAGTGTGCTCATTTCAGCGGTACAATTTTAGTTTGTAAAATCAGTTTGTATGCATGGTCTGTGATGGTTGATCCTCTGTCCAAAGTTGTTTTTTGCTTTCCTGAATAAATGAATTATTGATATTATATTGTGAATTAAAAGAGAGATACATAAAGAGCATGCAACAGCCTTCCATTTTTTTTTCATTTCCTTATTTTACATTGCCAGCTAGCAGTCCTCACCTCGCCATAAGTAATTGTATTATTGTAAATCCTCATCTCTGGATAGACTTTCTCCAGATACCACTGGAAACTACGACATTGTAGCTTCTTCCTCAGGGCAATCCTGTCCGAGACATCTCCAAAGTCAACTCCAGGGTTCTGAAATGATAGTGAGCACACATCAAGATTACATACTTTTGTTTTAGGTGTTGATGTTGTTTTCCTGATGCCCAAAAACTTCAAAAAAGGTCTATATACAGTACATCAAGTAAGCCTCAAGGCCAAGACCCCCCCAAAAACCTCAGTCCTACAAAAATCATTTAAGGGAGAGGGTAATTGTAAAACACCTGTTCCCAAGAAAAAAAATATTTATTTTATTAAACAAAGTACAAGTCAAAAAGCATACTGAGGCTGTGACTTTTATAGTTTCTCAAAATCATGCAGCTACTGAGTTGGCAAGGTAGGATCTAACTTGAGTCAAAAACATAACAAAAGAAATTCCTCAGTTCAATAAAGTTGGTTTTACAAATTTAAAGAGAACAACTTACAAAAATTCAGAAAGAAGTTATTACACATGTAGAATAAAAGGCAAAAAGGGAAAAGATTTCTTCTCTGTTTTATTACAATCTAATTCTCCCATGCTAAACTTCAGTTACTTATACTTATAAGTTTTGTAACTTTTCCATGGCAAACTTATATAGGCTTCACCTCAATATATTCAGGACTGTTTGAAACTGTTTGCCATCCACACCTTACCAACTGTAAGGCAGATCATAGACTAGTCTCTAGTTGGAATGACTATATATACAGTATATATATATATATATATATATATATATATATATATATATATATATATATATATATATATATATATATATATCTCCTCTTAATAAAACCCCTGTGTGCGTCCAGTGTCTGTGTGTGTGTGTCTTCTGGTGAAGTGTGCATGCGCGGGGCACGGTGCGATGCTTCAAAGGCCGCCTGACGCGTCACACAAGACAGAGAGGGCGGGACCTATAAAATATCGCATGGTCGATCCAATCGGATTTCTGGAAATGAGGTAAGACTTAAAACAAAAGGCACGAGTAATCCAATCGGGTACTGAGACGCGGAGACCAGCTTCCCCAAAGAGGTGGGATTAGTGTTTGTTGTTGTGCAAGTGTTCACTCTGAGGATGTCAGATTTGCGATTAAGAAGCCTGGCCCGGTAAAGTGTAAAGTGTCAGTCGTTGGAGGGGTTTTCCTAAATATACGAATTTTCATGATATTACAATAGGATGACTTTTAAAAGTAGATTTATTTTCGTGCACATAAAATCCGTTGCTGGGGAAACGCCACACATACAATAATCAGCTGCACGCCAGCACAGATTAAAATACTTGCTGGGGAACTGCACAGTACTTGCTGGAGAGACGCCACAAGCATGATTATCAGCTGCACGCCACACATTACATCAGTTGCTGGGGAGAATCTGCTGATTGCCCACTGTTGTGACAGAAAATTAAACGCATATTACGGACATCAAAGCCAGTATTACTGTCAGAGAAAATTACATGCAATTTATGGAAATACAAACCAGTATTACTGCGAGAGAAAATTAAAGGCACACAATACATTGATGCATATTACAGCCACATACATGCCAGTATTACTGTAACAGAAAATATTACGGACGTAAAAGCCTATATTACTGTGACTATCTACTAACAACATGACACCCAAAAAAGAAGAAAAAGATAATGAGCGTCAGAAAAACGCTAAAAGAGAAAGACTCAGAAGAGCAAATAGAGGAATAGAGGAACAGGAAAATGAGCGTAAAAAAATTCTCAAAGAGAATGCACTACTGTTCTAGCGCCCGTTATTGTAACGGGCTTAATGTCTAGTATATATATATTTATTTTATGTATATATTAATATTTTATATATATATATATATATATATATATATATATATATATATATATATATATATATATATATATATATATATATATTTAACATTTTATTGATTTTATTAAAAGCAAATAACATTCCAAGTCAAATTTTACAGAACTTCAAGTTCAAGTCAAATCAACCCCCACCCATGACAAAAACTAATTAGAATATTCCATTTACAATTTAACTTGTAGGGGCTATAACAACAACAACAATAATATTTATTTATATAAGCAAATGTTTTAACATAACTAGGAAAATACTTCTATTAATTTAAAATAACCAAACAAACTAACACATTGTTCTCACACACACCATGAAACCAAAAGTGTCCAAAAAAACAGACAATCCAGACCAAAAGGTCAAAAGACCAACAAAACTTACAAAACTTGTACAGAATTAAAGTTAGCTGAACTACATTAGCAAGAGGTAACACTTCAACGCAGGTCTGAAGCATCCAAGGCCTCTTTATAGGCAACCACCACAGACAGCTGTAACCGCTGCTCTGTCAGGAGATACCCTCACTTAGTTTCAACATACAGATATCAAGATAATCACTTAAATAGACACGCCTAAAAAACAAGTAAATTACAAAATAAATAAAAAAATAGGAAAATACCTAAAAAAACCCAATTAATTAAAAAATTAACTAACAAAAATGCTTTTATTAATTAACAATCTGTGCTACCTGTCTAAGATGGGCTGAAATCTTAGTAATCAACATAGACCTCCTCATCAATGTTTGCATTGCATAAATCTCTGTTATATGCCATTTGGAATGGTATTCGCAAAAGCAATGTTAAAGCTGTGCCATTTATGTGATGTGCCATCTGTTAGAATGACATATGCAATGCGTTTTATAAAAATGTTTATGATGTGCCATCTTTTGAAACGACAGAGATACAGTAACTGATAGACACACTGACACTTATCCTTTTAATAAGGTGGACACATCAAAATTATACACAAAAAGCAGAAAGATAGCCAAACAAGGATTACAAACACTAAAAGGGATGAAAGGGTTGCAAAACCATTACAGCTGTTTTATAAATTCACATTCAGGAGTTGTCACTAAGTTCGAGTCAGGGGTACTCACATTTATAGGAATGTTCCATGCCATGTAAACATGAGATTTATATTCATCCATCCACACTTCGGCTGCTCGGAGTGCATTTCGTTTTGCATAGTAATCAATGTCATTGTTGTAAGGCTTTTTTGTGCGTTCGATGTGAGCCACTCGTGCACATGGGAGGACCTCCATGCTTCCTCCACACTGCCATACCTGTGAAATGAAAGATGAAGATAAACACAGTAAGCATAAACATATGTCAAAATTAAAAAATGAACACGTGCCTCAATTAATTCAGTATGAAGGTGTTGGCTGTTGTCCTGGGTTCTGCCCACCACCCTTAACTTTACCAGTGATCTTGCTCTATGATGTGGTGGCAGGATAAGAAAATAACAGTGCAGCATAAGCTGTGCACGAGCATTGTGTCATCTTCCCGTTTTATTGTTTAGGGTATTTGTTTTAATAATTATTTTAACTTGTCATTTTTGGTTCTACCTACTGATTTTCACATTTGCTTACTAATCCTGGATACCTGATCTCCAATGCCACTATTTTATGAAAGCCCCTACAACATTGCCTGCATTTCATTTTGCCACCCAGAACTATTTTACACATTTTTATATCAGCTAAAAGAAGAAAAAAAGTTCACTTTAGTTTGTTTCTCTTAATGATACTGACAATCATTAAAATGTGGGACAGAATAAAAAAAATAACAAGAAAGAAAGAAAGAAAGAAAGAAAGAAAGAAAGAAAGAAAGAAAGAAAGAAAGAAAGAAAGAAAGAAAGAAAGAAAGAAAGAAAGAAAGAAAGAAAGATTGAGAACTCCTTTTCTATATGCTGTGCTCTTTTGTCATAGTGCAGGAGTAGGCAATGTCAGTCCTGGAGGGCCACAGTGGCTGCTGGTTTTCGTTCCAACCCAATTGTTTAATTAGAAACCAATCTTGCCAATATCAGACCTTATTTAATTTTATGCTTTGTTAGTCTGCAATGTTAGGTTCTTATATCATAGATTCTCTTTGTTTCCAAGGATATAACCTAAATAACTTGAAGCCTAAAAATGATCATTTTCAGACTGTCACATTTTTCTCTCAAGTATTTTATTAAACCAAATAGTGCATGATGTATCCACATAGGTGTAAATGGGGAACTACTGGCTCCTTTGTAATTTGCATCTTATTGCTAATAAGGAGCCATTAAAACAGTGAATGCAGTTGATTAAGACTGAAATAAGCAATTAAGGGTGGGGAACCTTGACAAGCGAGACCACTAAAATGAAGCATCAAAATGTAATTTGAGCAATAAGTCCTTCATCAGTAATAATTGACCTTTCATTAAGAAACAGGGGTCCATCCAGAACCAACGTTGCCTACTCCACTCACAGAGAGTGTAACACTTAAAACATACAGTGTTAGTCCAAAACATGGTTGGTTGTAGTTTTTACCCATCCATGTTTATGAAACTGCTTACTTCAGTACAAGGTCTTAAGGTTCATAGCCTATCCCATCAGCATGGGACTCCAGGAGAACTGGGCACTAGTCCATCTTAGGGTAAACTCATTCCTAGTGGGTCATTTTAGCCTTACAAATCACCACTAATTGGAAAGTGGTGTACCTGGAAAGAGGGAGAATGTGTAGCCTCCTTCCTGACAGAAGCCAAACCATGATGTGAACCCAAGACTCATGTGACAGCATGGTAAACTGTTGAACCAACGTGCCTCTCTTTTTTGTTGTGGAGTATTGACTGTAACCTATAGTAAAAAAAAGACTGCATCATCAGTTTCCTTGAAATCAAAATTGCTGCATTGCAGCAGATGGTCTGATCTCCACAGATGTTCTCTCATTATGTGCACCCTGAGCTGCCTGGCCTCGCTTGTGAAACTGAAGGTGATCTCCACATGCCTCACCAGTTTATCTGACAGCACACAGCATGCATACAGTATCTCTAGAAGGGTACTGAATATCTGACTCACAGTAACCTGCAGGGTAATATATTTGCAATAACCAGTTCAGTAAACACAAACTCCATATTTATTGACCTGCCTTTAGAATACGCGACTGATAAAAACCTAGCCAAGACACGTCAATCTCCCTTGCAAACCAGTGCACACACAACCAGACTCCATCAGGCACCAAGGCACGTTATGTCACACCTCAGAGCTACGGTCCACATCAGCATTTATTAAGCATACCCCTACTCATCCCCTTATACTTATTTTAATCCTTTTAATTGTGTAGCTTGGACTGCACCTGATCCACAACCATAAGTCAATTAAGAAATTTGTAAAAATGGATGGATGGGTAAACTGTTTTTTGTTAGTTTTTGAGTTGCTTTGTAAGAAAGTTTGTGATGGTGCTTTCTGTTAATGATAATGCATAATATTACTAATAAAAATACTAACGTAGTGCTGCTGCCTCACAACAAACAAGGACATCTGTCTTGATCTTCTTTATTTATTTATCCGGTTTGTACAATGCTATATACTGTATACGCTGCCGTTTTTTATTATATTCTGTAAGTGCCTTGAGCATGGGAAAGGCGCTATATAAATAAAATGTATTATTATTATTATTATCATTGTTGACATCCTGGGTGCTCCTTTTATACAGCATGTTCTACCCAAGTCCATGTGGTTTCCTCCCACAGTCCAAAGATATGCAGGTTATGTGAAATGGTGTTGTTGGTGTGTTCACCCTTCAATGGACTGGCGCCCTACCCAGAGTTTGTTGCTGTCTTTCACGCAGCTAGGCTCCAACTCCAGCTAAACCACAACCCTGCAATAAGCAGTAAGGATACAGACAGATACAACTTTTGTATTCAGGGTGTTAATCTGGTATGCACCCAACTATGCAGGGATGGATTCAAGATCAGGAACTGCTAGTTATATAATGGATGGCTGATAATAACAATAATAAAATAAAAGACACTCCTTCTGCGGACTTGACATGTCCTGTCTGCGTCTTTGGGGGATTTCCTCCCACATTCCAAAGATGTGCAGATTTATCAGCCCAATTTAAGTGAGTGTGTTCTGTGATAGAGTGACACGAGATCCAGGGCTGGTTCCTTCTTTGCACTCAATGCAGTCAAAACAGGAAACCAGCAACATGAGACCCCAACCAGCAAAGAAGGGTTGGAAAATGGATGGATGAATAAAGCATCATCCAGAGTTACTTCTTGAGTGCTAAAATCCCATAACTTCAGGAGTAGGAGTGAAGTACCACTGAAATGGGTAACCTTCATGCTTCATCAATTTGCCAACATTCTGAACAAGCCCCATTGTTTCGTCTTTCACTCTGGGCAAATCTTTGTCTTTATTCATGCAAGTGGCTTTTAGGACATACAGGGCCAAGATATGTGATGGGTCACAATTTACTTTCTTCACATTGTTTTATTTCCTTCAGGAAGAGTGCCTCAGACTCACAATGGGAGGCCGAAGAGCAATAACCTCACTAAGAAAGGCTAGACATCTCCACTTTCCAGATCTTTGGATAGGCTCATCCAAATGCACATTTCAGCTCTATATCTGAAATGTTCCCTTGACTCATGGCTCTACAGTCCTTTTGTCTTTCACAAAGCTCCACAGGGACTCTACCACTGAGGACAGCCGGGAACAGGTGGTAATATGTGCAGCAGATGACTACCCTGCGGCTGTTGTCTGTTAACACTGCAGAAATGTTACATACAGAGGGGCGAAAAGGGGACATTTGTGGCCACCTGCTGCTCACAGACATTTTACTGTCCATTAAATCACCAAGATTGAATATTATTATAAACAGAAAGGAAAGTATTACCCTCCATGACATAACAAGCACATTTCATTTAATGTTTTAAGTGTAAAAGCGGCACAGATTAAAAGAGCAAAAGGAACCCTGGAGGAAATTTACAGATTTGATCCCTTCTGCAGCTGTTGGTAGTCCATAAAAAAGATTCTAGTGATGAAAAGGTACTAAATTAAAACGCAGCCGCATTCACTGTGGCATCTTACAGCCTGTGCCAGAGAAGATGCATGTCTGTGACAACCCTGTGCTGCGGCCATCTTAGGGTTTATTTTTTTAATGTTCATTTTCTAATCATTTTAAATGTAATGATATTGGCATCAGCACATTCCATTTTGTGATAGTTGTTTGAAATAAATGCTACTATTTTGTTCTTTTTCAGATGTAAAAGGCTTGTGATCAAATAGAGTATTGACTGATGACATCATCAAGCAATGTTTGCTTAAGATGGGATCTGATTTATGACGTGTTACAGGTTGGTTGGGCAAGCAAGTGAGAATTGCGCTGTGCTCTGTGCACATGACAGTCTGCTTACTGCTACTATTACTATGTCTCTACATCTCGCTCTCATTGATCAGAGGAAGCTAAAAGAAGCTTCCAAGAAGAAATATTTAGTGTTAGAGCTTGTGTGCTTTATATCTTGGCTTTGTTTTAAGCATTTGAAATGCTTTATTTTAACATTTCTCCCATGTTCTGACCTCTAGTTCATTAGTTCACCAAATTTTGTGTGTTCCCACTCAGTAATTTCCTCTCTCTGTCTCACAAAATACCGCAGAGCACTCACTCTTTCATAGTATCACAGAATAATGATTTACTGCGTGAATTTCACCGTACTCTGTACAAGTGATATTAATGAACCTATAAACTATGACAACGACAAAGGAAAAGGATCAGCAGTAGTTACTTAGTCAAGCTTGAATGCATCTACAGAGAACACAGCTTTCACTTTCCTTGTCTGGTTCCAGGTATCTCCCTATTTTCCATAAGATCCATTCTAACTGAGTAGCATTTTCATGCATCTTGTTTGGCTTTTCTCCACGACAATGGTTAGAAAATAAATGGCTGTTAACACTCTTGTTCTCTTAAGGATGGACTTCTCCAATTCCCTATCAGTGTGGCTACACCAACTGCTATCCAGATCATCCAGATTGTTTCAACTCCTTGCTACACTTACAGTATTCCTCTCATTGAAATGGCCTCTCATTTCTTCTCTGATTCAATAGGGCACTTTTATTCAGCCCTAAAACACACTCCATTGCTGTGCTTTTCAATAAGTGTTTTCACATGTGCCCCAATAACCCAGTTATTCACAGAAACCTGATCCTAAAATGCCATTGCTGTTTACAGAAATTGGGTTATTAGCCTGGTTAACAGAGCTAGATTTCTCCAGGAAGAATATGATTTTAAGGCTATGCAAACCCTTAACCAGAATACTGTTAAGGATTTTGTAGTCTGTGCACGTCTCGTCTACTCTGTCAGCATGTACATGTATCTGCTTCGTAACGATACTGGCTTTTAGTAGCCACAGACAGAAGCGTTCACAAAATAAATTTCTAGAAGCAAATGTTCAGGTGATTGCATTATTTCTTCTCTTGGTTTAAATAATCAGTCTCAATATTTCAGAAATCACTATATTTATGTTAATGAGTTGAACATACAGTGCTAAACTCAACAACACAATTTCAGAAGCAGGTTTGAGGTAACGTGTAAAAGTAACATGCGTTATATAGTCCGATTACTTTGAACCTAACACAACACTTCTCTTACTGAAGTATAAATACCTGTGTTGTTATTATTCCAGGAGCATAGGGTGTAAGACAAGAAGCACTCGTACTAGAATGCCTCTGCCTTTGCATGGCCTCAACCACACAGCTAAGCTGAAACAATGTGCTGCATGCAATCCGGCAAGAGAAACCTACAAATAAAGTGTCATTTTGACTAAACATATTAATAAAACAAAAGAAAATTATCATAAGGGTCATGCTTATTTTTTAATTCACGGCAGCTGATGTTCATTTTTTAATCTTTTTTAAGCAATTTAATGACGCTGAAGCGCTTTGACAAAGGAGAACTCCAGACGATTACTTGCCCATGTATAGACATATTCTTAGGGAACCAGGTTTCTGCCTTAACCAGTTTATTCACCTTAATCCAGTTATGTGTGTGCATGTAAACACACTAATTATCTCCTGTCTCTTTTCACATTTATCAATAAAGTTCATTTGTTATAAAATATATATATATTTCCATACCACTGTGAACCATAGCATAATTGTTATTTATATGTAAATATGTATATACTTAGCTTGTTTTTAAAATGACACATAAACTAAAATCTGCTTATGATAACGTCTGTCTACAAATACATATGGAATTGGGAAACATTAAATGTTTCTGATTCACCTGAGAAGAGAAACTGGTTACTCTTCAGAATGTGTTTGGCTGTCTGGCAAAGTCTAATCCTGATAAAAATCAGACAGTCTGCCTTTGTCTTAGTTTTGTTTGTTAGATTTATTTGTCCATTAAAGGATTTTGGGACAAATTTTTGACTATCTTTTTGGATTTGCTGTTTTGAAAACGTTTTTCTGTCCCTATCTTACATACAGTGCTTTGTTCTCTGGGCATGCCAGTTTACGATCTTGGCCATGATAGAGGAGAATAACATAACTCTTACTATGTTTAAAAAAACAGAATTCCCAGAAGATGCTGGATACAGTTGGCATAGTTAGCACGACTGTGTTTGAGAACGCTGTTTGCAATGAATAGGCTGTTTAAACACAAAGTGCTACTAAATGGTGATGTTAGGAAAAACAGAATCCTTGGAGGTGAACATAAGAATATTTGGGTGCTGATGGAGGCAAATGTATGTGGACTGAGTGCCAATCTACAAGTCCAGATGTCGTGATATGTACCGCTTCTTAATGGCATGATGGTGCAGTTTCAACTTACATCATCTTGTAAAGGCTACATTTCACCCATAGTACTGATAGCCCACATTAGAATTCAAATTGCTTCATACTGCCTGGTCTGAGCATGAATGAATGAATAGTACAAAAGTTAAGGTCAACTCACCCTTTTTCCCTTCCTAATGTAATTGGATCCATTCTTTATCTGACTTTTTATTTTCTTCTTTTAGCTCTCTATCTGTGAATTTAGAAATCACTAGAGGTGTAACACTTGGCAGCATTAACGTTGTGACACGCTGGTCCACATGGACACACTGGCCCTCCAGTGGGCTCATTAGTATTTTGCTTTTATTCTTCTTCTGAGATGTAGGTGATACACACTGGAATGAGTAGTACTGAAGCTGGGCTCAACAAATACCATTATAAAAGTTAATTAGAAATTTTTAAAATAACATAAAAGGCACATTAAGAAGAGAGCGCTATGAACAAGTCATAAGCAGTACTCAGAAGGATCATTCCATTGACTAGGCCTTCATTCCCCATTTCAGTGGAAGCATCACTTCTGGATGGGGCGCCAGTCCACTGCAGGGCATACTCACTCACCTGAGAGTAACCTAACCTGAGATAAAAAACACACACACACAAAGAAGAACATTCAGTCTCCACAGAGGTAATGACCAGGGTGATATCAAAACCCAGGACCCATCTGCTGTGACTATTTGAGCTGACTCGGGATCCTCACTCTGAAAACTTGGTAGTGATAATTCATAGTAAATAGATGCCCCACAGGGTGGACTAAGCAGAATTGCCAGAAAGAGAGCTGCAGGCCTTAAGTCAAACTAATACGTGATATTCCTTTATAGGCTTAGTTAAGTGTTCCTGTCAACCCAGGGCAGGCCATGGGAGCAAATCCTGAGCCAAGTGACCAGGGCCTTAATAGTCCACACTACATTATTGCACCTTTCACCCCAGCTAGGCTAATGAAACACACCCTCCCACTTGCAAAGGAAACAGTGCCATGTCTCCACAGAGTAGAAGACTACTTGGCAGGCACCACTATCTGACTTATTGGGCTGTCCTGCTGCTAGAATACCATGAAAAAGCCAACAACATACAGAAAAAAGGGCATACGGTGATGCATATTATTTGTTCTGTGTTTTGTTCTATTATTCCATTCTTCGATATTCCTTGCTTCTTATTTTGTTTAATATTGTGTAGAGTGTCCTTGGGATTGAGAAAGGAAAACAGTAAGTATGACGCAAATGAAGTTTGAAATTAGAGTGCATCTTCCTAGATCACCAGTGTGCTCCCTTTGGGATGTAAATTAAACACTTGCCACTATTCTGACCGGGCACTATGACAGTGTCATGTTTTGTAACTAAACCTCTGCAGCTGGTGTATTACTATCTGTATGAATTACATAGTACCTTTCAACCTTCATTGAGACGAGGGAACACAAATGAAGACTTCTTCTTGTGAGGCAACTTCTGACAGCCTTCATTAATTTGGTTCTGTTTATCTTTAAAATAATTTCTTGTTCAGTTTAGAGACAGAAGTGGATCAGTGAAGCATGTCTTCACAGTCAGAGTGGCAGCACGAAAGCTCCTCATATGAAGAATGGAGTCAAGGCAGATGAATCAACTTCCATTGGGGTGATACGGGCTGATAGCAGCTGAGCTGTAGCTTAAACCAGGGCTCTCTTGGATATTAGGTGATTTTTTAAAATACTTGAGGTTTTCGTCATAGTGTTGAATTTGAAAGGCATTATATTTAACTTTTAACTGACTCTTTGTGTTGATGCCCAGAATGAAAAGCACAATATTCCACATGTTTACTGAAGCTCTTTCTGATAATACCCAGTATGAAAGGTATGATCCTTCCCAGAATGAACAGTGCTATTTAAAAACACTGATAATACTGCCTTGAGGGAATGTCACTACATTACTACTTTAAACAGAAACTGTTTGTGCTATTGACAGTATAAAAGGCACTACATACTTTTTTATAAAGTATTTTGAAGATACTCAGTGTAAAACTGATTATATAATTTAAAGATGGACTGAGTTAACAACAAAAGATAATAATAAAAAAATAAAATAAAAATGACATGTGGTGGCTTGGGTTTACCTTGACAGCCAGAGCAACAACTTATCTGCAATATGGCTGATGACAGAATTTATTTGAAGGTCTCTGACATACACAACAATTGCAGTCTTCACGTTCCATTTTTCAATGGCTTCTTTTAAAGCTCATTTCACTCATAACCAGTAGGCATGGTGGGCTGCTGTTCATTCTGATTCAGGGTAAACTGAGCAGAGACGGTGAGCCCACAGTGGCAGGCAAAGAGGCACTGGGTGGGATAAAATGAAGCACAGCATTGATGGGTCCACCCAATGAAAAGTAATGTGTAGCAGCCCAAACTGAGATAGTGTGTGTGGACTGTTATCATACACAGCATATTGATATTTAAAAATTAAATTTCATATTATGCAAAGACATGAAAGAGTCTCATGGTGCAAAATTCACCAAAGGGATATAATAACAGATGACAAAATGTCAGGTGACCCAGGTAAAGATCAGCCATAATGTCACTCTATAGGGGCTGACCCCACCACTGAGCTGCTACATAGTGGCTGATACATACTTGATGCATGTGCCATGTGACCTGTGACATTATAGCAGCCATTTTATAAAGGACTAGCCAACCCGTGACGTAGCATATGCCGCATAATTATGTATTGATGGGTGAACACTTCCTGAAAGACACAGTTGTCCAAATGGGGTGGGTTTGAGGATACGACTGTGAGTGAATGAAAAGATGGAACTCTGGAGAAAGCAACATACAATTCTCTGTGACTGAAAACTGGTTTGGCAGATACAGGCATATCTTTTTGAAAGTTTGGCCCTGTGCCTCATTAATTGTCATTGCAAAGGCCAATCTAACAGGAAATTGTCTGCATGTAAAAGTAAAAGTAAAATTTGAATCTGATGGGGTCAGGGATATCCGGACAGTTTGTGAGATAGGGGCTGCGATTGTTTTACACCCCAGTACATTGTGGTGAATGCAGAGAAGTCAGTCTAGTGCCTTTACAGAGACTTCTTGCTGGCATGAGGTTTCTGAGAAGCATGACAACGGAACCAATTTTAAGTTTGATTTTATGCGGAGGCATGCCAGTGGGAGTAATGGCTGCCCGGCGGGTCATGGGAATAACGACGCCGGATCGCCAGTCAGCATCGTTTATGGTCAGAACTACGACGGCATGTGATCTTCTTCGAACCTCAGACTTCCGTTCTTGATTAATGAAAACATTCTTGGCAAATGCTTTTGCTCTTGCGTGAATTGTTGGCTCTGTAGCGCGTGTGCCATGGTCGGCTACTTAGTGAATTGTTGGTGGGCGAAGCTCGGTCTTGCGTGCGTCTTGCTTGCCATGGACTTAGTGAATTATATATATAGATAACTGCATGCATTAAATGGTGTCCAAACTCTGTAATAAAATAGACGAATGACATAGTGACAAAAACGGTCTCTGGGCATTCTTTCATCTTAGAATTTTTTGGTTACATAATGTCATACAGTGAGCACGGTTATGTGATGCGAAAGTAATGGTCTATTGTATTGGCCTAAGGCAGCACAGCAGTCATCTTCCCAATAAAACAAGGCCCAGGGACAAAGAAAAGAGGTGAGGTTTTATGATCTCAATAAGGAAAAAAAGGCTTTCTTATACTAAAGCAACTTCCTTTTCTTTGTACTTTTACATTTAGCGTTTGGCCCAGTTGGTTCTATTTCATAATATCATGATGTTTCTTTTTTTATTTTGCTTATTAGAAGCTAGATGGTTGAAGCAGGTACTCTTACCTGGTTATTTACAGCCAGGTGTCAGAGGAAAGTTCTTTTAGGGATTTTGGTACCAGGTGCTGTTTCCTTTGTTCTGTCATCGAGTCACTGATAAATCTCTAGGCAATTTAGCAACAGGGAGTTTTGAGGCTCCAGAGAAACGATCCCTTGTGCCACATGATTGGTAATATATATACATTTCAATGTTATATGTTGTTATACTGGGTAGCACATGAAAAAGTAGCCACATGCACACGGTATGATGCCCCACCCTGGTTTTAACTGCAAATAAACAGAGTTAGAGGAACCTAATAGGAAGTTCCTATGCAATTCTTTTTAGTTTTGTGGAGCTGTATGTCCATACAAGTTCCTTCAAGCTGACATCTGAGGAATTTGTGGAACAATATCTTGTGACGAGTGCACCTGCAAAACAATTTAGCAATCAGTGAAATGCATCGTTCCACTGGTTTTGTAAGCAATGCATTGAATACCAAGAAACCCTTCTGTCTGTACCCTAATGGTTGTATCCAACAATGTGGACCTTATGGAAAGATATCTTCATAAGTCAAGTAGAAATTGGAATAAATCGCAATTATGACAAGAGCCTGATGTGTCAGGAAGGTTATGTCAATGTATACTCCATGATTTGCAGGTTACGTTTTGTGTATCACCCTGTTTATCAGTGTTGATCAACCAATACTCCAATAATAATATACAGCATATAACAAGCAGGTTAAAAAATGTAGGTAGGAACATCACATGAATTTATTTCTGTCCTACCATGCTTGTCTATGATCTTTCATTTTTTTCCATTACAACAGCCTTGTCACATTCAGAGTAATAACGGCAGAGGAGATGAAGTGAGGAATCAGCAATAACAACAGCTTGCGTCCCAGTGGGGTTGCTTAGGCGCCGGTATTAAGCAAAGGGCTAAAAGCTCTACGTGCATGTAGAAGCTTACGAGCAAAGCAATGACATAAAATACAGCAGTGCAGAGAAATTCGGGGAACAGACTCACGATAAATGTAAAAATAAAGAGGTTTTTTTTTTCTTCTTCTTCTGTGCCAAGCCTGTAATGGAGAGTGTCAGTAAACCTTTCAGAGTTTGTGAGCAAATGGCACTGTGATGGAAGAGACCTCTTATGCCTAAAAAAACAGAGACACCTCGTAAATGCTTTCTTGGAAATATTTATAACGCTTTACAAAGAGGGGCACTAAAGACAAAACCAACCTCCATATCTTTCTAAACAGTAATATAGTGTGCTGCATATAAATATATGTACGTTATCAGAAAACAGCCTCTTTTATATAACTGACATAAATCTTTAGGCTCAAAAGTGCAATTTCGGAGACGGTCACCACACATGGATATTCATCCTCCAAGCCAGGGGTCTTTTCATTTGTGGTTCTTGATGGGTTTACCACAGGGGTCAAACAAGTTTTTTTTTTTTTTTTGTAATATCATCCACAGCATTGACAGATGTCAAAGATGAACCGAACAGATTTTATATATCATTTTCATATTTGAGTGTTCTGCGCCTTACAGCAGACCACTCGATTAATAAACCTAAATAAATAAAACAGGTTGCCAGTCTTAATAAGGTCCTCTAAAACGGTGGCTACAAGAAGTGGTGCCTTTTGCTGAACATGCTGGAAACACAGAAGAGGTTTGGGGAAACAGACGAGAAACTCCTGACAACTTGGAGAACGTCACACCCTTTTCCATTCTTGGGTGAGGACCAGAAACCAGCATTAGCCAAATGCCCTAAGAATGCCCAGAGATGGCATGATGTGGAATGACAGCCAACCCCCTTCTCATCACATGACTCCAGGCAGGCTAATAAAAGGAAGAAGTTCTCTTCAGTCACTCCAGCAGGAAGGGACTTACTGTGAAAGGTGCTTCAAAAAAGAACAGTCATGGATTAGAGACAGCCTGGCTGGACAGGTAAGGACAAGAGAGGTTTTAGGGACTGGGATAAAGATTAAAACAAGACTCTTGCAGCAGACATTTTATATCATAAACAACTTCTTAGCTGTATCTCTGTGACAATGATTTACTTTTCTTTCAAGAAAATGGAATAGCTCAGGTGTGAGTTCTCCCTCTGGGTGATTTGAGTTCCCCCAGCAGGCACAAAAAGAATTTGTCTTTTATTCTTTTAGATGTGTAAAACATAAGCTTGTGGTTCCAATGATCCCTTTCTATTTCTGTGTTGTGTCTAACATAGGTGTCCAATGCTTCTTATATCTTTCTGTTTAATCACAGCTGCCTCCACACCCCGGAGCTGCAGTTCTACCTCCTCAAGGTCACAAGGGCTCCACAAAATATGAAGGACATCGGATCTGTAACTTAGTAGCAAACAGACACGTAAAGTGCCAAATAATGCAACATTACAGCACCGTACATCCCAGACAGTGAAGCATAATTAACAGTCGCTGAGAGCTGGACAATAACTGAGAAGAAGATGTAAGGATATGATGAAAGGTTGACGGTATAATCAAACAATTCTGTCAGCACTGAGGATATGGGCGAGATAAAACAGAATCATGGACTTGAACAGCAGAGCATCTGGGATGTGATCTGATGCATGAAGCAAAAACAAAAGCAGCCCTGAAACCTTGTGCCTGTTATACCACATATAAAAGGGAAAATGAAGGAGACGCATAGTTTCGGTATGGGACTTAAGAGGGAGCTGTAGCGATATGTTCAAAAAGAAGAAATGAGAAGAAAAAGAGTGGGGTGAACTCATTTAAAAAATTATATGATGGACAAGGGGTTGACAGCAAAAAAACTGTGGAACAGGACAGGAAGGGCCAGACAATAAGCCAGTGAGGGAACACAGGGGCTGCCAGGGGATTCTAAGCTCCTGACATGTACTTAGTAGACCCTGAGGATAAGTGGGTTGCTGCCAATGAGGAAACCCTGAATACTTCCCCAGAATACTAGAAGGCAGACCATCCAGAAAATGCAAGGAATGTAGAATGAGACACCAAAGAATGGTAAGAACATGAAATGACTTCTTGCTAATCCGGAATGCAGCACGTCTGCTATTTTACCAGATTAATAAACTACAAAAAAACAATGCAAGAATCACAACTGAAAATGCGTCATTTTCTTCAAAAGTACCAAATTACTAAGAACTGAAGTCTAAGAATCTGGAAAAGCGATCAGAAACAAGACAGAAACAAAATAACAAAATCCTCCAATGAGTTCTTTTAAATTATCTGCAAACTCACAGAGCGATTGAAAGAATAGTGTTGAACTTTATACGATTGGCCTTGGAGGTATAAACACAGTACTTCCAGTTTATCTGCCTAGCAACTGTCACACACATGCGCATGGGAGGAAGCTGAAAGGCTCAAAAGAAGGTAATTCCCAGTCGGACCAGGTGGTGGCAGAGTACACTGATCCTTTCTCTTTTTTCCCCACAGACCAAATGTGGGAAATCCCACTTGGGCTTTATGACATCAATTCCAGTCCCACCCCAGAACTTGCCACTTCCGCTTCCACACCCAGAAGACATCACTTCCTCCCTGCCGACTTTAAAACCGACTTGTTTGTACCATAACCTCAGTTCTGTTTTGGACTTTTGTCTGTAAAGACCTTTACTTTTTCAGACACTCTACAATTCTACAGAAGGCTGACCCAACCCTCTTAACATGTCAAGGCTTGATTATTCCCAAACAACCTAGCCCAGGCAATACACAAAATAGAGGTTGTGAAAACTACAAAAATGACGTTAAAACTGCACAAAAAATCCTTGAAATTATAACAATTATAAGTTGGTAGATAGGTACCATGTTTTACTCTGCCATAATTCTTTAGCCCTTTAGGTGGCAGTACCCAGTTGAAATGAGTAGGCCTATGACGTCTATGCTTCCCATTAAAGAGAGGAGGCCCAGGAATTTCCTAAGAAACCTGGACCCTTAATGGCTAGAGAGGGCTTGTGGGTATACTGGTCTCAGGACTCTGAGGGTACTGTACTTCTGGAGTTTACAAAGTGAATTTGGGCAGGGGTTTAACAGACTACCATAACCAAAAGGCTCAAATAAGATGAGTTGGAGCAAGAGGACCAGTGAGCACATGTTGGGTGTGCAAGAGGACGAGCCACTCAGCCTACTCTAATTAGTGTGAAGGAGGTCAAAACCCATTTAGAAAGGCAGAGGGAGGCAGCACAGCTTATCCTGTCTTCTGTCTAGTTTTTGTTTTGTATTAACCTTGTGTTTGCCCATTCTTTATGTATTTGGTAGCAATAAGCGCACCCTGCTTTTATTATTCTTGCCTGCTTGGTACAATTGTGGATGTGGAGGGTCTCTAAGAGGGAGCCATTTCTGTTACCAATGCATGGAAATATTACACTCATTTAGTGGGCACTATTAAACAAGTCGCTTGGGCACTTCAAGGGCCTCTGACATATGCTTGAGCAGTTCTTGTGATATGATTAACAACAAGCGTTACATGACAGAGGATACGAAAAATGTTCTGTTACTTGAAATGGGGAGCTGAGGAATCATTTTAAACAAGCTTACAAATTGGCTGGAGACAAACTGAAGAGATCTGACAAAATGATGCCATCAACTAGATTGTTTGCCAAGTCGTAAACAAAGTGGGCATGTGCAGAGCTGTTTGCACTGTATGTCATTACAGAACTGTTTTCTAAAATTTCACAGGTAGATGACCAAGCACGCCACTCAAGGGCAGCTGAAGTGGACGTGTTTGCTTGTGTCAATGAAACTTTGACTGCATGCTCCTTATTGCTTATGTTGGTGCAAGTAATCAAACTTTAGCATAGAGGCTCCAGGCATTTTACACAAACTGACCACATTATTCCAGGCCATTTATATCAAGTCTTCAGTAGCCTCCAGACCAATAAGTAAACACCACTGACATTACAGAAAAACGAAACAAATGCAATCTACAAACTGCACGGCCCTTTGGGAGAACCGTTGGGAACCCACATATAATCAAAATTACAAGATACTTGGTAGACAAAGCTCACCAGTTGTGCTGGACCATTTGGGTGGCATTACACTTAACACTTGCTGAATTAGGAACAGTAGGCCCGGCTGAGTTTGTGGCTGGTGGGCAGCACTCTTGATAATGGACTCATGCAGCCTTTTTGTGTTCACAAATATTCTTTTGACAGTAAATGTGTTGCTGGGTTAGACTGAAGTTGTGACACCAAAAAAACCAAACAAACGACTGACCAGTGCAAGCAGAATATGGAGACACGTTTTATTCTATCATTTAAATATCGGTATTGTTTATTTCATATTACTTTGTACATCTGTTTTTCATGTATGCTCCCATTTGAGTATTTGGTGACATTGGTACGTCTGTTTTATCTTTTGGTCTTCCCGTATTTCAGAGGTGCTGCCATTTTTTGTGAAGGATCTCTGCAATGTGACATATGTGTCATGTGTCCCATGACATTGCGGCAGCCATGATTTACAGTATAAGATCGCTAGATCACATTAAACAGAATCTAAACATTAAGCAGTTATGAGAAAGACCATGCAAGTGCAATTTAAAACAATTATTTACGAGACAAATTTTAGGTTTACCTTTTGTTTGGCATTAACTATGAATTTTGTTTTTGCCCTTTTTTCTCAGCATGCGACTTTCATAACAATCCAGACTATCATTCTGAATAGGCCTTAAAAAAGAACATTAGCTTATATGCGTCAATCCAAATATAAAACTGTCTGAGCAGACACTCCATCAAGCCTTACTTAAATGTAGAATAGTGTGCGTACCTGTCTAATCTATCTAGCACCTACTGAGCACGGAGAGGGCAGACTGCTGAATGAAAAAGAAACTTAATAAGCACAAGCAAGTTGTGTTAATGTTGACATAAACCAAAAAATATTACCATTTCTCAGTATGTGATATTCCAATGTTGTAGCCATCTTGGCTCCACTGAACCAATGGGAGATTCCCAGCCCAAACCAAAAACATTAAGTTAAAAAAAGAAAATATACATTTAAAATGTTAAAACATGCAGCATGGAACATCTCAGTGGATGGTCTGCTATATATACACCATGGTAGGTGCTATAAATCCCAGTTTTGTGTCTTTAGGTAATTTAGTTTTATTTCTGATGGAATTATTTCTATTGTGATGGAATAACTTTAAGTATGCCATGTTTACTCATCTGTTTGTAGATGTTATAAAGCACAGCGACATCGCTATTGCCGATACAATTCAAGATGGAATTGCTGTAGTGCTGGCATCCAAGTATTAGAAAGCTCAAACAATAAATTTACATGCAAATAATTTATTTAAGGAAATGATACTTAGACAGTCAGGACTGTTGCTTTGTCTTTCAGTTTTTGACTTTCTGACAACTGATCTTTTGAACATCCTGGTTCTGACTTGTCTTGTCTGCTCCTTTTACTTCATTCATTTCCTTCTTCTTGATATTAAAAAATCAGTTCTTCAGGATGAGCATTTTATATACTTATAACAGGCAGTATTGGCCAGTCCGTAGCAGCTCCTCCAAATCTCAGATCCTTTAGGTCATTTTACATTAAAGACAGACAAACGTGTATGCTTAGATGTATCATAATTGTAAATGTGGGAAATATACACAATATTCACAAACTCACTTAAAGGATAAGCCTGCTATTTTTAAAGTCAAAATTATTCTTTCGCAATCATGTAATACTTTAATTTACCATGGGAATTTACGTTCTCAAGTGAATTATTTTTTTAATACATTTTCAAAAATATTGGGCCCGTTCTTGCAGTTTAAAATGGTGTCTATGAGACACTGGTCCAAATGTGAAAACAATCCTTTAATCCAACTCAGGGTCATGGGTGGCCAACATCATACAAGAGGCAGGAATCATTGTTGGAAAAGGGTCAGTTCTTTGAAGGACTTATTCACATGTACACTCACATTTGGTCAATTTAGAATTACCAATTAGCCATAAACACACGTGTTTGGGATGCAGGAGGAAACCCAAATAGCTGGGACTAAATGTACAGATGCAAGCAGTGATCAGATATGATGTTTGAACCCTGGTCACTTTATCTATAAGGCAGCTTTGCTAACCACTGGAGCATTGCATCACTTTATGAGGTATTTGTGGAATAAAAATAAAGTGAACAGAATTAAAAATGTAGGAAAGCAAATACATTCAGATTAATCTTGGAGAGCTATGCCTGCACTGCTCCATCCATACTCAACACTATGCACATATAGAAAAGTAAAGGTAAAGCAGAACAGAGTGATAATGTGGGACAAGTAAAATAATTATTGGTGAATTTGGAGCAAAGCATCTTCCCAGTCTCTCCGCTGATCTGCACACATGAGAGTCGAAAGTGTTAAAGCCTAATGAGAAGCAGAAACAAGTTCCAAGGCATCTGGCTTTGAACTGCATGAAGAATGAAGAATTTCCCAGTTAATGAATGTTTATGTTCTATTAGTAGCAGGCGACTTGTCAAAGGTGACTCCTTGGAGATGCTGATCAAAGTCCACAAAACCGTGGGCCAGATGTTTGCTCCATCTCAGCAGTCATAAACTCGTTATGGACTCCACTGACAAAGGATTAGCAAAACAACCAAACCAAATTGCTTCTCTTCCCTAGACATGAAATGTATAATTATGGAAAATGATGGCCATACTGTGACATCAGAATCTAACTGTAAAGCTGCAATAAAAAGAATGATAAATTTCTCCCCAATATTCTAAGAACACTGAAATAAATAAAAAGGTGTAAATAATGTATGCAGGCCTTATCCTTTGTCTTTGTTTTCTGCAAATATGCCATATATTCTTGCTTATTAAACCAGCCAGATTCTTCCAGCCATGGGCACTTTAAACACGCAACACTAGTAATGCAATTTAAGCATCCTTGTGCACATTATGACAAAAATCAGAATAGAGTGGCTGAGCGTATTCAGTAAAGGCGCTGTGATGTTTACACAAAGCTAGAATGGCTGGCAGGCTTTTTAAAATGAAATTAATCAGCAGTCATGCATAGCTCCCATGTATTTCCATATACCACTGGTACTTTTTTTTAATGAAGGAGGATGTTAGCATTGGCAAGGCACAGTGATGTTTTTTCCAACCACCAGAAGTTCCCCTTGAAGTTCATCTCAATGGGTGGCACAGTAGTTAACATTGCTGCCTTACTGCACTGGGGACCTGTGCTTAAATCTTGGCCCTGTCAGTGTGGAGTTTGCACACTTGCTATGTGGATTTGCTTTGTTTTTTGGCCACATCCCAAAGACACACAGATTATTTTAAATTGTCCCTCTAAATTATTATTAATATTAGTATAGGTTTAGCTGATGGCTTTACCCAAGATGACTTACAAGATCAGGTTATGGTACAGTTATTTCCAGACTTTATGGAGCACAGGCAGATTTAGGGAATTTCTAGAAGTCACTGGGGAGAACTTACACTTTTTTTTCTATTTGAATTAATGGCTTTTACGTGTTTCTGTTGGAAAACACCCCTTATGCACAGCCTGACAGAACAGACTAGGCTTGTAAAGTTTACAGAAACATGCATGATGACCATCACACCACCAACTCAACTTGTATAGTGCTGTTTCTCTTTCGACAGGTGATACTCTGATATTTCAAAACACTCGTTCTGTCCCTGTCTTCTACTGAGACGGCATCAAGGAGGCCCACCTGAGACTTATTATCCAGTATCAGTGAAATCCTATGCTTGATGGTGGAACACAAAAACAAACATACATAAATGCTATACATATGAACAGATGCTAACTCAGCTTTATTTATCTTGCCTGAAGAAGGGACCGGAGTTGCCTGGAAAGCTTGCAAATTGTAATCTTTTTAGTCAGCCAATAAAAGGAGTCATTTTGCTTGACTTCTCATTTCATATAGATGAGTGAGAGGTGCCTGCAGGGAAGCAGAGGACACTCAACAATGTAGGGCAAACTGGGGACAGCCATAGAAAAAAGCCATGTCACCCCAAGTCATTACCTGGCAGTGTGGATTCCTAGGAGAAAGGCAGCTCAGGATTAACCCTTGTTGGATGGCAGACGCCCAAACACAGTGCCCCCTTATTGTTTGTAGGACTACCTCTTACCCTGTAAATAACTGAGGAAGCGGCCTTCTCCTGCCAGCATTAAGATCTGGGGGGAACAGGAAGAAAAAATCCTTGGCACAGACGGAGGAAGATTGGAAATAAAGAAATTCTGTAATTACGGAAGGACAGGAAAAGCAGATTAAGGAATCTAATGGAGGCCAAGAGAGGTGTGAGAGGAGCTCACTGTTTCATGCAGTATGTGGTTTACTGTTTAATCCCCTGTTTACCTCTCTTTTTGTATTCAGTGAACAAACACCTCCAACAATGAATAACGTGTGCCTCACTGCCCTAAATCCATCAGGGGTTAAAAGGGGAAAGCAAAATCATTGCCTTTGACTCTACTGGTGTCCCATAAGACAACTGAATAGAATAGCAATGTTCAGAAAATAAGTAAGCTAAGGCATTGATTATTTCATTTCATGAGATGAAGCCTAGGAAGTAAAGATTCAGAAAACAGTAGGAGATTTTCACAGAGTTATAGACCTCCAGAACACCCTGTGGGAGCAGAAATACTTCCATTTAAGAACAAAAGGAGTTTGTAAATTTTGTCTAAGGGGAAAGAAAGGTAATATGTTACTTTTTGGTCCCCCTCCCCTTTTGGTTTTTATTACTACATTAAAACTTCAGTACCAAACCACGTTTTGCCCATTAGGGCATGTGACAGCGTGGCCTTTGATGGATCTGCATGCCATCCAAGGTCAGTCTTCCCTTTACACTCCAAGCTACCTGAACTGACAGATAATCTAGTCACCACCTATATGAAGTTTACATATTCTGCCTGTAACTGGGTGAGTTTTCTGCAGAGGCCCTGGAGACTTGAGTGCTACATTAACAGGCAGCTCTGAAGTGGCCTGGTGTGGGTACAGCGCCATAACTGCATGCCATGCAGGTGGGCCAGCTGCATAATACTCATGGTGGACTGCATTGTGGCTGTTTTGCAAGGCTTTGTTATTAACATGCTTTCCTACTACACACTGGAATGAAAATGTTAATGGTGTTATCATTACCACAACTCCACAAAGCTTAATTCTTAACATTCACCTTCTGAAATATCTCATTGAGAGCAGACATTTTGTATTATATATGCATATATAAAATGCTAAAGGCTATGCCTGACCTCGTCTTTTATCCTGGTCTTATCTCATAAACTTTTCTGACCTCTTGCTGAAGTCAATACATCTGCTGTCCGTCAAGCACATGAGGTACAACGACCTGCTGGTGCTTGTGCACTATTGAGACTGGAACTTATCTTGGAAGGACCAGAGATGCACGTGTTTTTAGTTAAGATTTAATTTTACATGGGAAGCTGTTTTTTTACAGGTTTTCTTCATTGCATACAACCCAAAAAAAGGATTTGCACGGTATATGAATTCACAACTAAATGCAGCTGCCACTCCCTTTAATCTATCTATACCTGCAATATAAGGCTCATTATATTAAAAAAAAGCAATTTGCCCTGTAGACTGAGGTAGACAATTCTGGATGACACTGAGCATATGAATAACTTGTGTTTAAACCCCATGGGTCCTCTAAGCCATCCAAGAGCAAATGTAATACAACAAAAACCAAGATAAGAATATTGGATTCTGCAAATGGCTTATGTTTCTTTGAATTCTCTGTTTTTGGTCTCTTATTCTTCAGAAAAGCTATCATCGAGCAGACGGGCATAACCTTGCAGTTCTTGCTAGTTTTATAACATGCATGAGCATAAAAATAGGAAGTATTTTGACTTTCAAAGAAACAGAAACAGTCCCCGAGGGACCCTATTAACTGTCAGGATTCAAAATCATGGCTTTAATCTTGGGAATTCATATTGTATGGTGTAGAAAGATAGGGGTCAACACCATGGTGGCATCTTCCAAAAAACACAGAGAGCAGCTCTGTTTGTTTCGTGTGGAATATCAGTTCTTGTGCGTGTACAGTATGTGTGTGAGTCTGCGTGGTAATTTCAATGGCAATAAAAATCCCTATGACAGAATCAGTACTACTAAACAAAGCTAGAAAATACTCTTTTTGATGGATACTGATACCAATGAGTAATTTTATTAATATTATGTAGAGGATTAGAATCCAATAAATTAAAGAAGTTAGCTTACTAACTAAAATTTGGCCAATGCCAAAAATAACTGTCCAACTGAATTAAATGACTGTCATCCAGTGGCCCTTACATCACTCTTGGCCGCGTGTCTGGAGTGACTGGTTCTTGCTCACCTTATTTTGCAGGTCAGCTCCCCTTCGGATCCACTGCAGTTTGCATACAGACAGAACTGTTCAGTGGAAGATGCGGCCAGGACTGTTTTTCATGCCAGTTATGCACTCTTGAGGAACCCACAGTCCTTTGTGAGATTACTGTTTATTGACTTTACTTCAGCCTGTAAATGTAGAAAGCCTGATATCCTCAACAGTAAATTACAGAAGTTACAGATGGACCCCTATCTCAGCCTATGGATTATTGAGTTTGTCCTTAAAGGGGAGCAGCTTGTTAAAGTTAACAATTATGTTTTTGCAATTCATCATACATCAATAGGAGCTGCACCAAGAACAGTGTCTGCTCCCATACTAACATCCTGAGATGATCTGACATCATTCGTTGCATTGACTGGCACCTCTAATAATGTGGCACATTATGAGGAAGAGGCCACAATGTTGCAGAGGCAGTGCCAGGAACAGAACCTCCAACTAAAGGTGTAGAAGACAAAAGAGCTGTTCAATGACTTTAGGAAAAATGCTAAACCAACGTAACCACTGGTCCACAATGGAGAACAAATTTAGAGGGTTAGTAGCTGTATGTACCTTAAGAACAATATTGGGTAACATATTTGAATTTTAATGAAAACTCTCAGTACATCTACAGAAAATACCAACAGTGCAGCTATTTATTAAGATGGCTGAAGAAAATGGACATTTCAGCTAGCATCTTACAGAACTATTATATAAGCCACACTGAGTGCATACTAACGTTTTCATTCCTGGTCTGGTATGGGTCACAGTTTGTGACTAACAAAAAATAACTTAAATATTTGTATATTTCTTATAATTTATAGGAAATATAATCCAACTGGTGTCTGCTCTCTGTGGATAATCACAATTGGGACTTCAAAGACTGTGTAACAAAAGATCAAAAATAAAAGCAGCCAAGTGCGTAAAAGACTAGACATACTGCTTGAACAGAGGTATCCAAAGTTAACCTTCTGGAAATATTTGCTGCCAAAATTTAAAAGAATTAAAAGTAAAAATAGTTTTATACTGACAGTAATAACATTTTTAAACAGGCCAAATTCAATTTTGTTCATGTAAGTAAATATTATAAAATTCTGTTTTTATGTATATACTGTACATACATCATTTTTTGTAATTCTATGCATGTATGTTTGTAGGAATGTGCTCTTGTATGTTTTTGACTGGATCAAAGCAAAGGTAAACTAATCTGTGTTTCATTTATGTAGTTAGATAAATCTTGTATGCAGTAAATGAACCCAAATTATGCAAAATAGTAATAATAACCGCTAATTGCTAAGACAATACCATAGGGTAGAAAGGGCTCAGGATTACGCCTCTCTATGTTTCACGTTCTCACACAAACAGACTAGCTGTGAACACAAGTCCTCTAAAGTCAGCAAGTGGCAGTTTGTCCAGTTGAGCTCCCTCAAGTGACCACATGGCCTTCCAACTTCTAAAGTGCAACTGGGTGAGTCTCCTGTTACAAATGACACTGGTGAGAAATCAATCAGGGCCTTGCCCCTCTCTGTTTCAAATCATTACACAGAATCTAAATCATTACAAATTAAAAAAGAATGCCAGATCATTTGGAAAAAATGAGAATCAGAGGTGTGCTATGTAATGGTGTCTTTGGAAGGCAACGGCACCAATATAAGCCACTGGTGACATCTGGCTTAAACCCTGACCTGGGAACTCTTGAAGCAAAGTAATTTTGCTGAAAGCAGCCGAGCTGTGCTCCTTATTCTCCCCTATTACTGATCACTTCTCAACAGCACCTGTTTGATGAGCAGTCTTCTACATGGCACAAAAGTCGCTGACAGATTATCTTATGGACAGCAATTACCGCTTGCACCTTTGCCTGGTGTTCTGAAGATCTGACATTCTATTCTTGTCAATTTATGATTTCGCTCTGACCAGGGGAAGGTTGTGTGCAAAAACATATCAGGGAGCAGCACATCGTCAATGGACTCATCACAAAGAACATTGACATTTAAAGACTTACATGACCTCCATTTAAAGCTGCGTAAATGTCAAACCTGAAGACCGACATGGGTACTTTAGTAGCTGCTGTGTTACAGTGAGATAAAACACCTTAGTAAAAATCCGAAAGAACAAGTGTTGACGTATTTATTGTAATACGTATCGGGAGACAGATGAATAGCGGCTCTGCAGACTACTACAATGAGAAACACACTAATCTGCTATCGGCGGCTGCTTTTATGCCATATGTCTATGCATGATTTATTAGATTCCTCTAAACTGCTGAGCTGAAATAAATACATGCCTTATGTAGCATTAACATATCATACCTTTATTTTATTTAACCCCTTCTCCTCGGGTCTATTGTAATGGCAGAATACTGGAGACCTAACACAGGTGTATCTACAAAAAGTATCCAAAATGACACACCATGTCCGCCACTGCCTGTTCTGGAAGGACATGTGTTCAGTTTACTCTTCGCACAAGCAATATGGCACACTGGCTAAGGTGGGGGACTGTAAAGCACAAGAGTGCTGTAAGGGTATTGACAGGGTGTTGGTGTCTTTTCATTTATTGTCATTTGTGTGTTTTTTGTTTTGAATGTGTTTTTGCTTTCTTTCTGTTGATATTTTGTTATTTGTTGGTAAATATTACTTAGTTATGAACTATTTTGTATTACAGCATTATACTGTTTATGTACTTATTTCTTCAAGTCTTATGTTCCATATTTTTGGTATACTGAATCCAAAGAAACTCTTTGGAGTTTCTCAAGCCGTGCCATCAGAACAGTGCTAAGGGGTGACAGTCTATGTAACTCTGTGTAAGACACTTCATTGTTCACATTCACAATACTTGCAGTGTTGGAAGTGTTACAGATTAGTTATCTACTTAGAATATGCAATAGGTGTTTTGTATCAATAGTAAGATACTGAGAACAAAAAGTAAAAGTTAGTAACAGAAAATGTTACAATATTATGGTATAACTCAGATTAGCTCCTTCAGTTAAACGTACCTATTCCCAATAACTGTATAGATAAGGCACAACTATTATGCTTTCAGATGCACATCACCTTGCTAACCAGCCATTTAAGGAAGCTGCCTAATAAGCATGGTAAGAGTCTGGAAACAAATAGATTCAAGTTTTTCTTTAAATATTTTGCACCGTGATATGCTGCCTACAAATGTTAATGCCAATAAGCAGATCCAAGGTGGTGTTATCAATGGATGTGTCTAATATGTATAAACTCAAACACACAAGCTCAAGGCACACATGCATTTTACGTCCAGTGCTGGGTATTGGTATCTCTGAATTCTAACATTCCTATTAATGATAAGGCTTTTTTTAACATTAGAAAGCCTGGTCCTGAGTGCTGAGTACCTGTTCTTGTATGTCTAGGTTATACCTTTTAGTTTCTTAGTCAGCGGTCTACTTTGAACTGCACTTACATTAAGTTAGTATAAAATTTTTGACTGCTACTGGATTATATTGTACCTTAATAAAACCATTATGAAAAGGATGGAAATAAGCAAAAAAATAAAGAAAGGTAATTTACCAATCAGCTCATCAACTGTTCGAATTATTTGCATAGTGCAATCAACTTTTTCATAACAAAAAAAAATATATACTGTATATATATACAGTATATAAGGAAGGATCCAACTCTAGGATGTCACTGTAATGAAATGATGGCTTTACAAAACTTGGTACCAGTGTTTAATTCAAAAATCAGACTTCAACGCTCAAATGAAAATTATAAACAAAAGTAAGACTGGCTTCAGACTCAAGAAGCAGGCTTTGTGGCTTGCATAGTCCAAAAAGAGCCAAGGTGAAACATTTTATTAACAAAAAATTCAAAATAAAAAACAAAAGCATCAAAAAAGGGTTGCCTAGAATAGGCTGCAATGATGCCACCTAAAAAATGATAAAATTAATAAATATATAAACAAAAACACAAATTATAACTGCAATTAGGTAGTAAAGGTGCTTTAGGAATGCCAAAATGCATATTAATGACAACAACAGCTAATTCTTAAATTTCCAAGATGTGCCTGCCAACCCTTCCATTTTCATGTGAAATCGCCAATAGGACTTCGTCACTCTTAAATGTGTTCTGTGAGAATAGAGCCTGTGTGTTATGTATTGCAGAATGTGTGTAATACCTTGTGTCACACACGTGTGTCCGGGGCTCATTTAATAACTGTTATACTCCATGCCAGAGGGTGGCACTACTGTGTTCTCCTCTCTGAGAAAGGATGATTGACATCTCCTTCATCTTTGTTGTCACTTCTGCTTCTGCCTTTCTGAAGCCGCCCCTTCTGGTGTACAGATGTCACAACCAGCTCCAGCGCCATCTTGGGGCAGTCTGAAGAAGACTCACATCTGAACAAGACAAACTTTATTTTTGCAATCATCTTTTTCTGTCCTTTTTGGCCATATAATATACGGGAATCATCACAGTGCCCCAACTCTTTTTCATGTTTCTTATGTCCGATTACACTTATCATGTTATCAACAGGCTCAAGTGACAAATGAGAGTGAAAATCCAAAATCAGATCACTTATGATTTTTATCATTCTGTAACTGTCACAGGCAATCTCTGTTTAGATATGCAGTGCTCAAGTTTCTTTGTAAAAAGATTCCTAAGAAAAGAATACAATTTGGCTTACTTAGTAATAGTAATACTTATGAAATTTAGTGATAAATAGAGTCTACAAGAAACAATGTGTTTATCCATATAGCCATCTATCCATCTTTGAAATCCATTCATCCATAGTAGGGTCAGGGGAAAAACTAAAGCCTATCCCAGCAAGCATTGAGAGCAGAGCAGGAACAGTATCTGGACGGACACCCAGGTTGACAAATTTTTCACACAGCAAAGGTTATTTGCCGTGGCTACCTTTATCACTTCATGGCCAGATGTTGATCTCTGACACGTAAATGACTTTCAGTGTCATTCCTTGTAATTGTGAGCCCTACTTTAAAGTGTGGCTGTGTCTGTGCTCCCAATTATTTGGTATCCCGTCTAGGCTTGGGTCCCAACTTCTACTCAAGGTTACTTCCACAAGTTCTGAACCTATACTTGACAAACTGAGGTAATACCAATACCAATACTGATGTTCTGTGTAAGAAAGGACAGAGCCGGTTATACTTCCTTAGAAGGCTGGCATCCTTCAACATCTGCAATAAGATGCTGCAGATGTTCTATCAGACAGTTGTGGCGAGCGCCCTCTTCTACGCGGTGATGCGGTGGGGAGGCAGCATTAAGAAGAAGGACGCCTCACGCCTGGACAAACTGGTGAGGAAAGCAGGCTCTATTGTAGGCATGTAGCTGGACATTTTGACATCTGTGGCAGAGCGACGGGCACTCAGCAAGCTCCTATCAATTATGGAGAATCCAATGCATCCATTAAACAGTGTCATCTCCAGACAGAAGAGCAGCTTCAGCGACACACTGCTGTCACTGTCCTGCTCCACTGACAGATTGAGGAGTTCGTTCCTCCCCCAAACTATGCGACTCTTCAATTCCACCCAGGGGGGTAAACATTAACATTCTACAAAGTTATTGTCTGTTTTTACCTACATTATTATCAATCTTTAATTTAATATTGTTTTTTTTTTGTATCAGTATGCTGCTGCTGGAGTATGTGAATTTCCCCTTGGGATTAATAAAGTATCTATCTATCTATCTATCTATCTATCTATCTATCTATCTATCTATCTATCTATCTATCTATCTATCTATCTATCTATCTATCTATCTATCTATCTATCTATCTAATAAAATGAATTGATAGGCTTTTGGGTTTGTGTTTATATGGATCTACTAAGATTTGCTTTTATTAATGCTTGATTTATTACCTTGCTAAATAAATCTATGTATATCTGCAAATTATCAAGTGACTTCCTTTTCATCCCCAGCCCTCCTGCCCCTCCCCTTACAAAACCATTTTAATCAAGCTCAGAGTCAAAAGAGCAAAAGACTACATCAGCAGCCATAAGCCCAGACCTAAAATATGTACTGCAGCCCAACATCTGGTGCCATGTAAAGCAGATCTTACATTTATTGACAAAAAGACGCTGTTCAACCACCTAGGACTGTGATCAAACCTCATTCACCTCAAGCTGACCAAAGCCCACTCAGTATAAGAGAAAAGACAGTTTAATTCGCCTGTCTGAGTGCAGTACTTGTACAGGATTAGCACTGTACCACTTATAATATAGCAAATTACAATAGCATCACGTGACTACAGAAAAGGCAGTACAGAAATACTGCAAAATTCCCTCTTTACATACATCTAAATAAACACCTGAATTGACTTGTTTGGTAGACTATCCGCATGTAATGACTTACAGGATACCAGTGTATTACAAGCATTTGGTATGCATGCAGGGCATTAACATCATAATTATCCTCCTATCCAGCATGATACTATAAAAACCCCGTCCCAATAGTGATACAAAATCTGCATGTTAATAGTACAAGCATGCAGTGGAAAATCTTATAGTAAAGCCCATTTATTTATTTTACCAATTGGTTAGAACAGCAACCTGACACGACCCCACTTCTGAGCGCAACTGTCTATGCAAACTCAGTCACCACAGAATGGGCTGAGTCTACTTTCCTTTTCAAAAATTACTTTCAGGTCATCAGACAAACATAGAAATGTACTTTAAAAGCCATTAAGCAAACTATTCACATTTTCAGAAAAGTCTAAACTTCCCTACCAGGTTATCTGCATTGCCTTACCTCCGCAGGCAAAAAGAGGGACTCCTGAGTTTGACATTGGATGTTCTGCTAAAGGAAGTGATATAAGTGGGGGGTCGGAGCAAAAGGTGCTAAAAAGT